>NC_090939.1:433852991-434156021 GCF_040938575.1 Ambystoma mexicanum | reverse complement strand
TCGGATGCACCAGCACTGTTAATAACGGTGCTGGTGCATCCGACGAGCTGTGCTCGCTGGTGCCGCACAGCCTGCCAGGTCAGACTTGGGGGGCTGTCAGGCACCCGCGAGCACAACTCGTACTATGGCGGTACAGTAGCAACAGTGCCGGTAGCTTACCGGCACCATTGTTACAGTACCGCCATAGTTGTAATGAGGCCCAGTATGTGACAAAAGGAATGAATATTCATTTACAACTGCGGGCCACTTTTTCATTGTTGCCTGAGACAGTTTCATGCTTCAGCCCAACCATGTGACCCACCCCTACCCATTTCTTCCAATCTAAAAAAGAAAAAAAAAATCATTATATTTCATGCTGACCTCTCAGGGCCCCCCAGGGATGCACCCACGGACCCCTGTAGGGTCATGCCCCACAGTTTGAATACCGCTGTCCTAGACCCACACCCAATGGAATGTGGGCCCCCCTGATGACAACCCTGGCCCACCCAGATGAAAATTCCTGGAGCCGGGCCTGTCGAGAGAGCTCACAGGTCCTTTGCTCCTCCCCCGAATCCAGACGATCCGCCTTGTACAGTGATCGCCCGCCTACTCAATACCGGGATAGAGATTTGATCCTGAGGCTGTCCCGAGAGAAAGGAATGATGACCTATGACTCTGCCAGGCTCCACATATATCCAGTGGGGTGCAGTCAGTTCGACAATCATTCAAACAAGTGAATAAAGCACTAAGGGCCCGATCGATACCATATGCCATGCTCTTCCCGGCCAAGCTCTGGCTGCAGTACTCCGTCAAGTCACACTTCTCTGAATCACCCAAAGAGGCCATGGGCTACACTGAATGTAATATCATGCTGCCACCCAGCAAGAATACCCAACCCGGCGGCTCCAACAACTGACCTAGCCGGCATGCCCACTGATTAAAGATAACCTTAGTGATACCTCATTCTGCGCCAATACTGTGCGGCGGTCCTGATGGCGGTCTACCTTGTGCAGGTAGGATGCGCCCATACAGAGCCACCCAACGTCTCAGATGTTGAAGTTTGTTAAAAGAGTTACACCGTCCAGTTGGGGAGATGGTGAGGGAGGGGGTAAGAGGAGCGAAGAGGCCAGTTTCCTTATTATCAAGGGAGTTAAATGGCGAGGGTCGGAAAAAAGAAAACTGACAAGTGCAAGAAACACTCGATGCTGGATCCTACTTTAGGTGCAAATTATGCAAATACACAACGACAATGGTCACATGAAGGAAGGTGCAGGAGATTAGACTCCTAACATGGAACATCAGAGGCCTGGCTAACCCGACCAAGGCTAGGAAAATATTGAACTATGCTAAAAGACACAAAATTGACATCCTATTATTACAAGATACTCACGCTGTCAAGTAGGTTACCGATGCCTATGCCCTTACATGGGGCTCCACAAAAGTTGCTACTAACTATTCCTCACAGGCTAGAGGAGTGCTTACAGTGGTGCACAAGCAAACCAACTTTCAGCTATCCAGCACCTAAATCGATGATGAGGGCCACTACATTATCATGTCAGGGACATTGCACAATAAAGAGACAATAGTGATCAACACCTACGGCCCCAACACGGATAATCCAAATTTCTTCCTTTTGATCCTATCGTTAATATCACCGATATGTCAAGCCAATTTAATATGGGGTGGCATACTCAATACTATTCTGGATCTGACCCTGGATCGAACATCAACTGGCAACAGAAGTCATGCCAAATCTGCGCTGACTATTCTCCAGGCCATAGCCACACTTTCCCTTGCAGACGTATGGAGAGAACTGCATCCCAAAGTGTCTAGTGTACATGCATCCTGCTCATGTATATATTAATGGCTGTGCTCCCTGGACATTGTTCAGACTGCAGGATGCTCCCTCGTTCCCTCGTACTAAGTTGGACCACTCCCCGGTCCTCCTCGAATTGACACCCTCTGACGAGGAACACACCACCCGCACTTGGAGGATGCCCCCCACATTGCTGAATGATGACACTGTGATTGAACCTCTCAGAATTGAGATAACAGACATCTTTGATCGCAACTCAGGCTCCACCAAATCTATTGCAATGATCTGGGAAACCTTTAAAGTCTGGCTAAGGGGACACCTGATGGCTAAGACGTAAGGGGAATTGAAAGAAATAAGGAAGGAGCTGGACCGTGCCGAACAACTGCTGAGGGATCTGGAGATATTGCATATGCTGAGTGGAAATGAGGCTCATCTACAAGATATCTCTGAACAGCTGAAGAAGTTCATGTCGCTAGTCGAGCGCAAACTCTTTTATGTTACGCAACCCATGAGAGCCAGGAAGTACGCAGAAGGAAATAAAGCCAGCCGTGCACTTGCGAACTTCATAAAAGCTGAGCAGGGGTTAAGGCACATCACGAGCATAACCGATACTGGTGGGTTGTACAAACACAAGCAAGCATGATTAACAATGTATTCCAGAGGTTTTACAACAACCTGTATAAAAAATACGGATACGGCATCCCCTGAAGAGCTACATGATATTATGGACTCATTTCCCATGCCCAAACTAGACAAAACAGATAAGACTACCCTGAATATTCCCTTAATCATTGAAGAGATAGAATTGGCCATCACAGAGCTACGTGCGGGTAAGGCCCCCAGCTCAGATAGCATCCCAGATAGCATCCCAGCTGATCTATATAAGACTTTTAGAGCAGAACTTTCACCTAAACTATTGGAGGTATGGGAGGAGGCGGTGGGAAGAGGGGTGCTCCCGAACACCATCTAGGAAGCAATAATAACTGTTCTCCTCAAGCCGCACAAATGCACAAACCGCCCCAAGACCCCATGTCCTACCGTCATCTTTCCCAAATTAACTTGGATGCTAACATATATGCCAAGGCAATTGCTAACCGGCTGTTAATACACATGAAAAAGTTAATCCACCCAGACCAATCGGGATTTATTCTCAGGAGATTTTTCGCCATCACATCACAACTGGACCGGTCAGTCAAGGCCATAGTAGTCACATTAGATGCTGAAAAAGATTTTGACTCTATATCCTGGAATTATATGTATGCCATTATTGACAAATTGGGGTTCGGCCCGGTATTTACCAACTACATTTGTGTTTTTTATACAGAACCTCGGGTGATGGTCAGAACAAATAAATCCCTATCAGAAGGCTTTGTGCTCGGAAGAGGCAGAGGCACTGGACAGGGTTGCCCGCTGTCTCCCCTTATATGTGCCCTTATCATAGAAGGCATGGCAGCGAACCTGAGACACAAACATGCGTGGAGAGGTATCCGCATCAGGGGCCCCCCGACGACACAATGTTCTACATCAGAAACCCATACGCCAATCTGCCACCAGTAATGTAGGAAATAACAGCTTTTGCCAGATACTCATGGTACAAGGTTAACAAGGCCAAATCCGAGATCATCCCACTCACACCAACCACAGTGCAATCCCTGGCCACTATGAAATTCAAATGGTCACCTACCTCGGCCTGATATCTGGGAATCATAATGGCAACAGATAATCACACCATATACACCAACAATTATGATCCCTATTTGACCTCACCGGAACACAAACTTAGGTATGGGATAAACTCCCGATATCACTATACGGGCAGATATTGCTTCTTAAAATTGTGGTGGTGCCTAAACTAATATACTTGTTCTGTAATATTCCGATATGGCCAGGCAAGATGTTCTTTCAGAAATTGCAGAAGCTGGCATCTGGCTTTGTCTGGGGTGGTGGTACAGTTAGGTTACAGTGGCCCAAAATGTGTGAAAGGTATGAGACAGGGGGAATAGCGTCCCCAGATTTCTTACTATACTACCAAGCAGCTCAAGGTCATTTTGCAAAATACGGGTCAGTGTCAGCAGAAGCACACATACAGGCAGAGAAATTTGCGGTGGCCACGCTGAACCTATGGGCTATGCCTTTTGCCAAGGCTAAGAGCGCACTGGGGAGGTAGACCCTGTAGGCTCTACAGTGAGAGCAGGCTCTAAACTGCTCGAGAGTGTCGGGTGTGTTTACCTATATTGGCCTCACACCCTGGTGTGGCATCATCCCGATCTTAAGCCCACCCTAGACAAGGTCATGTAGAAAAGATGGGATCCATCTAAGGAAATGTGCTTGGGAGACCTATATCCAGATTGGAAATTCGTGTCCCTGGGAGATGTCCAGGCGAAGGTAGGAGCTGGGCTGGTCACGACATTACAATACCACAGGCTAAAATCAGCATTTAGAAAGAAATGGCCCTCATTTCCAGAAGCCCCACCCACTCACCAATTCTCAACTGATGTCATGACGCCTGAGGGCTTTGTGGGAGGAATCTCCACCCTGTATAAGATAGCCCAACGCCATACCCCTTCCATAAAATACGATGAAAGCTAGATGGGAGACAGAAGAAATTGGCAAAATACTGCCAATACACCAAATCAGTCTCTCTATGCATCAACTTTAGATTGATCCAGTTTAAGATATTGAACCACCTGCACATCACCCCGAGTAAGATAGCTAAATTGAATCCCTCGTTGAAGCCAACTTGTCCCAAATGCCAGACCCAATCGGCAAGCTCATTTCACATGTACTGGGACTGTCCAACGATCAAACAGTTCTGGAGAGAAGTTGCTGAAACGGTGAGTGATATCATCAGCATCCAGATTCCGGCTACCCCACTAAAATACCTACTTGGAGACATAGGGAAAATCTCAATCAAAACACAATGTCTTTCCGCAGCGGCAGGCGTGGTCGCCAAAAGGAACATTCTCCGTGTCTGGAAGGCCAAAGCTGCCCCCACCAGACAAGCGTGGTTAAAGGACTTAATATATGTTCAGGAGACCGAGGAGGCATATATCAAGAGTGTTACAGCCACCTGTAGACCAAAAGACATTTGGGCCCTCTGGGGGAGATTCCTTGAGTGTACCCCTGATTTGTCAGATAACTGCTCATCGAACCCAGAAGAAGTTCAAGATAGGGAACTTTCGGTCTGAACACTATGGGTAATGCTATATCTATAGATATGCTCCACATTAACAATCACTATGTACCATACTTCCATATGTAGTTGTATTCCCAAAACCCAATTCTTGAAAAATAGACTCTTCACCTAAGTGTTGCACCTGTCATGCACTTGTCATATTCAAATAAAGATTATAATAAAACTCATACAATACAATTCTTAAGAACAGTGCACAAGTAATACTATACAATAAAATAACATCCAGGCCACAATTAAAACCTCAAAAAAGGGGCCGCTAAAGGCCTTGGATAATGCTGCACGGAACCTGAAGCTTTGACTCGGCTCTGCTCTGCTAAGTATGGTAACAAAGGTATCTAGTGGGCAAGCCACGAGCCCCAGTCCTGCGTGGCTGACAAAAGGTTAATCAAATATGCAGATTTCCCCAGAGAGTCCAAGGTAAAGAAAAGCCGTCCACATATAGACAGGGGACGGATGCCCGACAGCTCGAGGAGCGCACTTAGTCTGAGTCTCTCCCTCACCAAGCCACACAGTCCATGGCACTCGGACAAGGAGCTCAACAACAGTGCCCCACTCTTTAGCCCTTAACTCACCCGGGTCGTTCTTTTTAGATTTTGGATACCAGAGTAGTTGCTGTTGCCGTTTGGATGAAAAGGGCATCTGGAGTATGTCCGCTCCGGGTTGCACAGTATCCGCCACAGGCTGCCGCACAAACTCCACAGTCTCCACGAACCACCACCAGCACCACTGCTCCACAGAGCCTGCAGCAGCAAAACAAGATGACAACGGGGAGGCTGTAATGCTGACCACCACCACAGTATTTTTCTCCTTTTTTCTCTGTGCTCGATTTCAGTTACCAGCTGGCAAGCGGCTTCTGGGATATGTAGGGGCAATGACAGCGTAGGTTGTTCCTCTGAGTTCGAACACCCTATGGGTGCAAACACCCATGCCCTTAATCCCCAGTGGATTTCAGCCCTCGCGGGTGAATTAGTAGCTTTAAGGACAAATGGGCGGGGCTTAGCACAACAACGCTACAGTGTCTCATTGCAGGCACTCCAGCAGTCCTCACGGGTTCAAACACCTGCAACCTTAATCCCCTGTGGGCTTTCTTGCTATCAGGGAATCCTGGCTCCACAAAGCCTAAGGGCCTCTTATATCAATAGCCATCCCGTCAAACTACTCCATATTCAGGTCTGATAGCATCACTGTTTGAGGTGGTGGTGTTGTGCTCATTGCCAAATCCTGCCTCCTCTTCAGGAGCATAGACTCACCCCAAGTACCTGGATATGAATGCCTTCTCTTGAAATTATTCAATAACCCAGAGATGACCGACAACCCCCTCCTCCTTTACCAGCAGCCAAATTCCTCAGGTAGATCAGAATATGACATCGCTCTCCTGATCACTCCACTTGTCAAGCCCACCACCAATATGTATCATCCTAGGGGACCTCAACCTGGGCTTCAATGATACTAGCGACAACAAAGCATCCTTGCTTGCCCAAGCCTTACAGGAGATAAACTTTACACAACTAGTCACCTTTCATTCTCACAGTAAAGGATGCATCATAGACTGGATTCTCACCAATAACATCACCCTCGAAATCACCATGTTTTGCCCTGTTACTTGGACTGATCACTTCCTCATCCAATGTGCTATCCTGTAGTCCACCCCACAGTTTCTACTGCTCCTTCTCCCAAACCAATCTTGGTCTGCAACATTCGCAAATTAACACACAAGCTGCTTATGTCAACCCCCTCCTCCTTACTTATTACCACTCTACCTGCCAAAAACAGCCCAGAAGCCTTAGCCAACCTCTATCTCCAGAGCCTCCTCCTCACAATAGACCAATACACTCCCCTCAAACCCAAAACTCCCAACCTCCGCAAACATTGGTCTACCGATGAACTTGTCACCCTTAGGAAAAAAAAAGACCCCTTGAGCACCTCTGCAAAAAGAAAACTTCCCAGTTAACCATGTTAACTTTGCAAAAGCTTCCAAGGAATACTATAAACTGTTTTCTCCCATAAGGCTAACTCCTATAACAACAGAATTGCCATTGCCAGCTCTAACTTCAAAGAATTGTTCTCCATCCTGCGAGAGATGGAAAACACTGTCAATCTCAACACTTACACCCGGGCTGACAAAGATTTGAGCACCACCAAACAAATGTACTCGCCCATAATATGGATTCACTGCGAAACAAAATATGCACCAAAAATCTGATTACAAATGTGTAGCTTCCAAAACTACCACACCTGCCACCCTAGCGACACCAACATTCTCTAACCTCACAGAGATAACCCCTCTCTCATTCTCAGAAGTCACCAAAACGTCTGTCCTGGAGACCATTCTAGCCCTCGAACTCTCAAACTAAAAGGGCGACTACTGCCCATTTCACATCGTCAGATTTTTGTGCACCCATGCTGTCACCTATCATCAATAAATGTGTAAATGCCTCTTTCAAGTCTTGTACTGTTCCCAACAGCATCAAATCTGCCTGGGTGACCTCTCTCCTTACAAAACCTTATCTTGATCCTTCTTTACGCACCACCACTTTCCCCTTTCTGCTCACAATACTTGACCACATCACCTACTCCCAAGTCCAGCACATCCTAGAATCCCATCATCTCCTTGGAGCAAGTCAATCTAAACAGAGCACTAAAACTGCCTTGTTCGATATTAATATTCAACTCGACAGTATGGAACCATGCCATTCTCCTACTCCTTGATCTTTCTGCTGCGTTTGATCTGGTCCATCATGATACCCTTTGCCAACACCTCGACTCTCACTTCCTCTTCTCCCCTGATGCCAATAACTGGGTTAAATCCTTTATTGGAGATTGCACTTAAGGAATCTGCATTAGAATTTCCACAGAAAACCCCATCCCAGGGCCTCTAGGTGTCCCCAAGGTTCTTGTCTGTCTCCCACCCTTTACAACAAATATACTAAACCATTATTTGAACTCCTTGACTCTCTCGACATTACTTATACTAATTTGGCCTATAATCCTCAAATCCTCATCCCCATCACTGGCAATCACACTGAGGATTCATCATCATCAACAAGGTTTATTACACTATTCAAAACTAGATGGTCTCCCACAATCGCTGTTTAAATTATGATAAAACTGAGTTACAGAATGTGGGACCCGCATATGCCTCAGCAAGCTGTCCTCTGCCTACTCCTTGTTCAGCATAGATGGCACCTCCAGCCCAGTCCTCAAACAAGTTAAAACCCTGGTTTGTACTTAGACGGAGAACTGAACATGTCTAAGCACTTAAACGATTTGACGTTGTCTACTGCCTACACTGTGTCAGTTGCAACAACCATTATTATCAGCAAACTGACTATTGCAATGCTCTGCTCATGGGCACTTCAGCAGGGCACTTCGGCAGACAAACTATCCAAGTTGCACCTTGTTCAAAGCAAAGCTTTTTAAGCAGCCCACTGGTCTGACCACATCTCGGCCTCCAGGCATGAAGCTCTTTGGCCACATATTAATGCATGCATTAAGTTCAAAAACTCTGACACTGGCTCACAGTTGCATTTGCAATATGCCCCCAAGTCTTGAACAAGAGCATCTCTCAGAAAAACCACATGCATGCTCTCCACTCTTCCAACATCATTGCTCTTTTCATTCCACACTTCTAAAAATCCAAAGCTGGAGGTGTACGTTTCGATGTCACTGCCTCTTCACTCTTCACTCTGGAACTCTCTTAAAGAAGTTATTGAAACCCTCGTTTTCCATACATATGAATAATGACACTTGTTCACTCCCTCTGCTACCACCTGCTCCAGTGATACCAGCCCCATCTGGTTATACTTTGTGTTATTACCTGTATTTTCTGTACAAACGCCGTGAGGCCCTTGGGTCTGACGTTACCTAGATGTTATAAATAAATGGCTGGGGTGATAGAAGGGGAAAGGGTCACAGGTACAGGTGGGGCAATGCCCATCACTATTTCTAATTACATGATTTTTAACATATGTACAAAGTTCTTACAGTTGATTTTTCATTTGCGTGGAATTTCCATATTTTCTCATCTTGCTTCAAGATTCTATTCTTTTGTCATCATCATTTTCTTTGTTGGGTTGTTCTTTTTGTTGTTTTCTTGATTCTGAAGTGTACAAGATATGTAATACATTTAATATAATTGTGTATAGATAAGTAAAGGAACTTCATTATTTTGTGATAAATACAAACCAGTGTACCATATGTAGGTTCCTCCTCTCCATATATATCGCCTTTGGGGAAGTTTAATTGCAGCCATTCCAGAGTGCTTGCCATTTCTATTACAATGTGGAAAGTTATATTTAGGTATATCATATTTTTCATAGACTTAGTACAATTACATACTGAAATGAAATGAAGTGAAACGGTACTATGCTCCAACTAAAGATTTGAAATGCTATTCCTCAGTGGAACAGATGTTGTGATGAAGCGAACTGTATATACAGGGTGTGCAGTTTTCTTCAATATTTGGTACAATCCGTAATATTGTATTCCTTTTTAAAAACAGTGCTTAATTTTCCAAAGTTATAAGGGATGTAAAACCTGGTTGTATTGATTGTATGCATTGTTGCTCTATGTATAGTTTTTCTTTTCAAACAAAGGGGGAGAGAATGTTTATTAAGTACATAGTTTATAAATAGAATTTATTAAGTCGCTGGCAAATTAGTTTGCACTAGTAGAAACGTATGACATTCAGGAAAGAAACACTGTTAAATAGATGATTTTGTTAAATTGCATAGTGGATATAATACAGTTGAAAATACACTCAAATACAATGCAAGAAAATGCATTTATAAAATTATATTAACACATATACATCCATGGACTGAACAAAAACGTTCAATACACGTGACTGACAGGGTATGTATTTACCCCATTTTTTAAAATATTTGTCCAGATTTACATTTCAATCATGGAGAACAATGTAAAGTGCAATCATTAAAAAGTGCATAGTCGAAAAAAGAGCCCATCCATACAAATTGCATGTGAAATTAGCATAACAGATTACAGCTGTGTTAACACTTAGGGCCTGATTCATGTTAAGTGTTTTATAATGGCACAATCCCATAGGAAAATGTTCAGGTCCTGTGTGTCCAGTGGTAATTGTGCCCATTAAGTAGAGCTTGTAGCCCTGCCCAGTAGATGACCGTTCCCCATGTTCCAGGGCCCCCTAGTCACCAATTTAGAGGACCGTGGCCTTCACTGATGAACCTGGCTCGGGTCAGGGTCCAAATATAGGCATTGTGCATGTCATCCAACCCAGTCCACACTTCACAAGAGGTAAATAGACAAATACTTCCACATAGTCGATCAAAGCTAGAGTGGATGGCTTATAGCTTTGTCCTGTGGATGCATTTGACTGGGGAATGAGTACTAGCCATGTCACCAGGCTATACAAGACACTCAATGAGTCCATTGGGCAGGGCATGCCACTAGCCCACTTTCATTGAGGTATGGCCTTTGGCCAATGTGCCCACTTTTCCTGGCATGTAGTTGTGCCCAGTTGCTACTATGTCCAGGACATTTCAGGGACTAAACGCTATCATGTTGGCCAAAGGGTCATTCCTTTTGATCATGCCTAGTGGTGGCCTCTTTGATCTGCTCATTTTGTTCAGCCATGCCCTAGGCAACTTAATCTACCCAATATGACATCTGCCCATGGTCTGCAGTCATTCCACGTGGACATTTTATCCAGGTTATGCCCTTCAACCATGACTTGGGCATTCACTAACCCCACAATGTGCCAACTGGCTGGGAATGCAGCCATTCCCATGTGCACTTGACCCGCTGGACCTATTTTGGCCTTACTTTAGGCACCTCCAAGCCACGCAAAGTTTCCACTGCCCATTTTTTATCACAATGCACACAGATCAATGTACCTAGTGTGTGCCCGTCTTCCATGCCTCAAACACGCATCACTGAGCTATGGATCCAGCACAGACCCTAATAAAAATATGCATGCCCAGATCCTGGTCCATGGTCCATAAAGCTGGTCCTTAGACCACTACTTTTCAAATCAGTCATTGGGACCATATAAAGGTTGCTGGGTTCACTAACTACGGATAAAGGCAGTGAGGCACAAGCCCGGTCCAAAGGGCCCGCTTAGGTTAACAAAAAATGGCTCGGCCCACTGATCAAATCCCAGCCCACCACCAGCCATTTAGACCTGGTAGCTTTGCTAATCTTGGACCTGTCGGTCTGAGCTGGGATTGAATCATGTTTGGGACTTAGCACAATCTCCCAAACACCACTGCCCAGCTGGTACCCATGGACTGAATCTTATTATGAATTGCAGACTTGTGGTATTGGCTCTGCAGCCAAAATTGCCATTTTGTCACTCTCTTTTGGTCCATATTGCACCACAATGGGATCCCATCACAGTGGCATTAGAGGGTAGACAGAACTAAAGGCACATCAGTTCAATCACACAATTCTGTGGTCTGCAACAGCATCTAATTTTAAGTTGTAAATTGAAATCGAGTTATAGAAGAATGAACATGTTTCTGTTTCAAATTCATTCAGTGAAAACAAAAGGGCCCTATCAGTCTCCAAGCTAATCCTTTTCCAAATGTGATTTTGTGAACCTTTGGAGGTATTTTCAAAAGAATGCTGCACAGGTTTTCACAACAACAACAAACACGTTTTATTTCTGAATATTGTCGTTAGACATATATAATAGACAATAATGACACACCCTTCATATTAGTTACATGCAAAGATAACAGCTAATATACATAATTCTTAATGCATATTAAACAGTTCGGATCTGTCAATATGATTAGATACAAAAATGTTATTACAATAATACATACATTAGATTAATAAACTAATCTATGAAGACTACAGAATTCATTTTTATTGAACCGAGACCTTATTTTCATCTGAGATCATATTCTCATAGCAGCGGTTCAGTGAATTTCTAGGCTGAAAATAATACCAACATGTCTGGTTTGACAATACACATAAAAGGCACATTTACATTATGTGATGTTAAAATTCTTAAGGAAAGGAATAATTTGTTAAAATTCATGTTTGGACTAAAATTCACAGTAAAAAAATGATTTGCATATTCAATTTGATTGAGATATAATTACATATACAACACCTGTTTTGATTATGGAAATTGACATAAGAATTTCCAACTGAAATCTAAGTACACCAACCATTTGCAATTACCACCATTGCTTGCCTTTGAGTCTCCAAAAATAAAAATCATTGTGAAGAAGACAAACACATATTCGCATTTATTGACAATGTAGCTAATCCCATACATGTCCATTCATACACATGTTGAACTTTCCCAGTCATTGTAGCACAGATCTTTTCTCCTCTAATAATTCCTGAAGGAGTAGCAAATAATCTGTCTAATTACAAAGAAACTGTTGTCTTCTTCTCATAACTTAGCCAATTACAATAACTATATTTTTAACAAACTAACAAATTACTAGGCGACAGACAATCAGGTTTCCGACCCGGTCACAGCACTGAAACAGCACTACTGGATTTAAAATCCAAATGGATGCAGTCAGGGAATCAGGAAACCTATGCATTCTGCTCCTGCTTGACCTTTCCGCTGCGTTTGATTTAGTAGACCACACCAAACTATGCCAAAGCCTTTCAAACAACTTTCACTTCTCCAAGAAAGCAACTTCTTGGATTAAATCTTTTCTCTCAGCCCGCACATCAAGAGTATCCATAGGAGACACAGCAGCTGACCCCATCTCAGTCCCAGTAGGAGTCCCCCAAGGATCCTGCCTCTCTCCCACGCTTTACAACGCCAACACCAAACTACTCTTCGCAGCATTGGACGCTATGGGAGTAATTTACACGAACTTCGCAGATGACACACAAATACTTATTCCTATCTCAGGCAATTTAGAACAGGACACCATCTGTGTCAATAAAATGTACGCCATCATCCAAAATTGGATAGCTGCAAATAGCTTATGTCTCAATGGAGAAAAAACAGAGATCCTCATAGTAGGCTCTCCAGCCTGCCTAGCCAAGCTCCACCCACTTTACACATCCATAGTCATCGACAATACACCCATTCCCATCTCTAACCAAGTGAAAACTCTAGGAGTATACTTGGACTCTAGCCTTACCATGTGCAAGCACATCAGCGCACTTGCCTCAACCACAGCATACACTACCAAACATATTGCACTAAGCCGCCCATTCCTCACGCAACATAACTACATCACACTAGCAAGAGCCCTCATCTTAACCAAATAAGAGTACTGTAACATACTCCTCCTAGGCACCCCACAAAAAAACATCAACAAAATGCAGCTATTACAGAACAAAGTATTAAGATCAGCACTAGGCTTAAGCAAAAGAGATCACATTTCACACCACAGGAGAGATGCACATTGGCTACCCATCCAAGCCAGAATACTCCACAAAACACTCACAATCACACACAAATGTGTCTCTGGCACATCCTACCTCAAGAACTGTCTCAACCGCAAAGCTACAGTCAGATGCCTTAGATCTAACGCAAACTTACAGCTACACGCTTCAACAACGTAAGAACAGGCAGATCTAGCTTCATTGTAGCAGCCCCTAGAATCTGGAACTCCCTCCCTGCTAACATTAGCAACAAGCCCTCACTGATTAAATTCAAGAAACTCCTCAAAACGTGGCTCTTTAATAAATACTGAGCTCTGTGCTCTCTTCTGTAATGCCACACTGCGTGACCTATGTAAATATTGTATAGTTAACGTAAACGCTGTATATAACCCATGCAACCACTGTATATGTAACAACCAAGATCAAGTATTCTTATATTTTGTATTGCATCTGCACTGGAACACAGGCAACCACATTAATGTTTAGGCCCTGTGGTTTAGCAGTTTGGGAGGGCTTCTGACAATAGTGACAGGGCTAAGGCTGATATGCAAACAATGGTGTAAAAGGCTGGCCAGAGCAATGACGTTGGTTCTGATTGATTCAGAGACGTTTTACCTATGAGGTACAATCAGAACTCATGCTGTGGAACACAGATTACATGGCAATAAACTGTGAGGAGAAACGCACATCTTATGGGTGTGTCTGGTCATCTTCCCACCTAATGACTAGCCATGGCTATGTTAATGCCTCGCCACCAAAACCTAACCTTTGCAGAACTCTTTGAGCAAGCTCTATCACAAAGTAACAACAATCGTGTCGCTGTACAGGGCCTGCTGGTGTTATATCTAAGCATTCTTTTGACTGTTGAATTACTTAATTGTTACTGACAGCATTTTCCAGCTTTTTCCATTTTATGGCCAGGTGGTACCCTCATGGCAGTACCTGGCAAATGCCTATCCATGCCTAATCAAAAGCCCAAGCTGTTGGCACTGCCAGTGCATGTTGCCTTGAGTTTATCTCCCTAAGTGAACGTGTATATGCCCAGATGTGGGTGTCTTGCTTGCTATGCCTAGGGAATCAAGCTGCACCTCACTGAGCTGGTCCAACAAGGCCCTACCTGAAAATGACATGGCTAGGTTGGCAAGTATTGACCAATTTTAGATCTTCTCATGCATACTTACCAGTGGGGATCTGACCTAAATAGAATGTATCTTTGTTTGGAAGCCTAGTCTAGTCTGCCAGACCGTTTCATGATTCAAACTGATAAGTACTGACTTGATAACCTTATTCTGTTTGAGTAAATTTACAGAGTTTGCATTCAAACAGAATAGGTCATGTGTGTTGTGGGATTTGTTTGGAAGGTATGATGTAAATCTTGGGTCCTGGGTGTTTAGGCAGTGCCAGAAATGAAACATGAACACCCGTAAAATAACAAAAAAGAGGAGAGTTTTCTATAATGTTACAGACAAAGAATAAAAAGTGTACATCTTTTATAACTAAAAAGCAGTGTTTAAATATTTTCTAAAGAGTGCAATCAGAGGTGGATATAACAATTGGACAAGGGACAAATGCCAATGCCCCCACCCCTGCTCTACTCCCTCCTCTCGAACACAAACAGCATGGCTAAACAGGGCCTACCAGTGAGATCTTATCTTTTTAACGTGTCTCAGAGGGAGATTATTTACAACAGGAAGTGATTAGAGATGAGGAAAGGTACAAAGGCAGTGACCATTGCTGTAGCACTTTAAAAAAAAAGGTATATAGGGTTTTAAGAAGCTATTTAAGTGTGATTGTTGGGTGATTAGTAATTAAGGCGATACAGAACAAGCTGTGTGAAACAATAACTTTGTCATGCATTTTAATTCCCTTTGTGTCTATATGAGATTTTTTGTAAGTTCTCATTATGCATGCTGGAGCTTGTAGGCTTCCATTCAGGATGGGAAAAATAAAGCTACAGTCATAGGGAACAATTGTCCAGGTCAAGCGGTGTGGAAGAAGTGGCGCTAAATGCATGGAGCTCCACTTTTTATGAGCTGCAGGATTTTGCAGGATTTTGTATGATTTAACAGGCAAAGTTGGAGAGCAGATCAGACTTAATAAGGCCCCCCTGCCAAATCTGATTGGTGTTCCACCAGCATGTATTTTTAAATTGGCGGAAAACCAATAGATTCCTATGGGATCTGTCTGACGTTTACACCTAATAAAAGTGGGCAGAGTCCAAAGGAATACATTGTGGATGGCTCCCACAATCGTTAATTGTGAAAATGATTTACACTTTTCCAGACACCTAGTGGTAAAGTAAGGAGCAAAGACAATTTTCGCCTGTGTTTTACTCTTTACTTTTCCAGTGCTTGGTGGAAACAATTAAAATTAATGAATGGCCCCTTTTGCAAAAAAGTGTGAACAGGAGAATAACTCTCTGTGCAATTTCGGATTCAAAACAAAATGCCCCCCTTAATCCTTTCATCAACATGTTTCTACAATGATGAATACATTATCAGGTTGGTTTATCATGTGACTTGTGCATTTTTAAAGTGATCTGTATAACATTTAGTGTTATTTGAGACATTCAAAGTCAAACTTCAACACATAGTTGTACCAACTTGAGCTCAGAAGATGTGTGGTCAAGTATCTAAATTTCAGGCTAGGCTCAAATTATGGCTTTATCAAAGTGTGTGATCCTTCGCATACTTTTAATTTCACCATGCCTTACCTGTTATAATTAGGTGCCCTTAGAAGTGATTCAATTCTCATTATAAGCTATTCCAAAAGCCTCACTCATGGTTTAATAGATGGACAGCACAAGCCTTAGGATACACACACACACATCTAACTTTGAAAATATCCGTGCCACATTTATTGAATAAGATTGTGTCATTCAATAGCAAATCAAAGTAAACACATCAAACAAAGAGTCATCATGAACAATTGCATATTATAACCAGTGTGTTAACAGTATGTACCAGACAATGATGTACAGGGTCACGCCCCACCAGGAGTTATACCAGAAGGGGGCAAACCCCTCAAACAGCACCGTCTGCCTCCTGATGCAGCTCTTACAGCCCTAGCACTCCCTTGCACTCTCAACTCAATTAAAACATTTTGTGTTTAACATGGAATTTTGGACATGGAAGACATTTAGAATGGGACTACTGTAGTGTTTCAGTTGGAAAGGATGGAGGAAGGAGGTTGTGGAATGGGTGGGTGAAGGGAGTATTGTATATACATGTGTATGTTTTTGGAGTATATGTTGTTGTGCTCGAAATATTCTTAAGATCAAAAGACTACCTGTGTTGATTGGACATGGTATGTTCTGTTCTTGAAATTTAAAGAAGTTTGAAAAAAATGTAATTGTATAGGAAACAAAATCTATTCCTTGCTTCAATATTCTGGCTTGGGGGTCTATCTTACACAACAAGATGGAGGGAGCACAAGCATCTCCTCCGGGGCATGCTGGGAGTAGCCACAGTGCTCAGGAAGGTATTGTTGGGTGGACACCAGCTGAGATGGTACAAAGACGACTGGAGGCCTCACTGCTCAGCCCTCTCAGAGGAGGAAGAGGAGGCATCACCCTCAATTCTCCTAAGCCACGCAAGGAAAGGCGTGCTGGGTGCTAGAGTGAATAGGTGGGAGGGGAGGAAAATGGGAACAGTGGTTAGGGCAGCTGAAGGAAGGTGACTGAACGGTGAAAGATGAAGGAGGATCAGATATACCAGAAAGGGGAGAGCAGATGGGAAGGGAAGATAGGTAGATTGATGCTGCAACATGGTTTTCCTTGCTTCTCTTTTGCTATGTACTGTTTTTTATAGAGGGGTGCAAACATATTTTTGCAGATCTGGGAAGATATTGTTCGCTGGATCACGGATCTGGGAAATCTGAATCAACGCCAGCACTTTGTTTAGTGTACTCCTAGACCAGTGGTCTTCAAACTTTTTTGGCCAGGGCCCCCTGAAATGCTAGTGTGGGCAAGTCAAAATGGACCACCATTTTGGCCAATGTGGACGAGTTTGATGAGTTACTTAACTATGCAGTTAGTCATTTTGACCATTGTTGCTGAATATATCACAATTTACTTACATTTTAACACAAAGCACCCGCTTGGGTACTACTGAAACAGTGGGCCTCATTACAACTCTGGCGGTAGCTGTGCTGGTAAAACCGACACGGCTGCCGCCAGAGTTGCATCCAGGTCCGGCACCCACGAATGTGCAATTACCGGGTCATGCCGAGTTAGGCGGACCTGATAATTGCCCTTTTGCGGGTGCCGGTTCCGGTAGATCCCCATTCCCATCTGAGCCCCATAGGGCTCAATGGGAATGGGGAGCTCGGATGCACCAGCACTGTTCATAACAGTGCTGGTACATCCGACGAGCTGTGCTCGCTGGTGCCGCATGTCCTGCCAGGTCAGACTTGGGGGGCTGTCAGGCACCCGCAAGCACAACTCGTACTATGGCAGTACAGTAGCAACAGTGCCGGTAGCTTACCGGCACCATTGTTACAGTACCGCCATAGTTGTAATGAGGCCCAGTATGTGACAAAAGGAATGAATATTCATTTACAACTGCGGGCCACTTTTTCATTGTTGCCTGAGACAGTTTCATGCTTCAGCCCAACCATGTGACCCACCCCTACCCATTTCTTCCAATCTAAAAAAGAAAAAAAAAACATTATATTTCATGCTGACCTCTCAGGGCCCCCCAGGGACGCACCCGCGGACACCTGTAGGGTCATGCCCCACAGTTTGAATACCGCTGTCCTAGACCCACACCCAATGGAATGTGGGCCCCCCTGATGACAACCCTGGCCCACCCAGATGAAAATTCCTGGAGCTGGGCCTGTCGAGAGAGCTCACAGGTCCTTTGCTCCTCCCCCGAATCCAGACGATCCGCCTTGTACAGTGATCGCCCGCCTACTCAATACCGGGATAGAGATTTGATCCTGAGGCTGTCCTGAGAGAAAGGAATGATGACCTATGACTCTGCCAGGCTCCACATATATCCAGTGGGGTGCAGTCAGTTCGACAATCATTCAAACAAGTGAAGAAAGCACTAAGGGCCCGATCGATACCATATGCCATGCTCTTCCCGGCCAAGCTCTGGCTGCAGTACTCTGTCAAGTCACACTTCTCTGAATCACCCAAAGAGGCCATGGGCTACACTGAATGTAATATCATGCTGCCACCCAGCAAGAATACCCAACCCGGCGGCTCCAACACCTGACCTAGCCGGCATGCCCACTGATTAAAGATAACCTTAGTGATACCTCGTTCTGCGCCAATACTGTGCGGCGGTCCTGATGGCGGTCTACCTTGTGCAGGTAGGATGCGCCCATACAGAGCCACCCAATGTCTCAGATGTTGAAGTTTGTTAAAAGAGTTACACCGTCCAGTTGGGGAGATGGTGAGGGAGGGGGTAAGAGGAGCGAAGAGGCCAGTTTCCTTATTATCAAGGGAGTTAAATGGCGAGGGTCGGAAAAAAAAAAACTGACAAGTGCAAGAAACACTTGATGCTGGATCCTACTTTAGGTGCAAATTATGCAAATACACAACGACAATGGTCACATGAAGGAAGGTGCAGGGGATTAGACTCCTAACATGGAACATCAGAGGCCTGGCTAACCCGACCAAGGCTAGGAAATTATTGAACTATGCTAAAAGACACAAAATTGACTTCCTATTATTACAAGATACTCACGCTGTCAAGTAGGTTACCGATGCCTATGCCCTTACATGGGGCTCCACAAAAGTTGCTACTAACTATTCCTCACAGGCTAGAGGAGTGCTTACAGTGGTGCACAAGCAAACCAACTTTCAGCTATCCAGCACCTAAATCGATGATGAGGGCCACTACATTATCATGTCAGGGACATTGCACAATAAAGAGACAATAGTGATCAACACCTACGGCCCCAACACGGATAATCCGAATTTCTTCCTTTTGATCCTATTGTTAATATCACCGATATGTCAAGCCAATTTAATATGGGGTGGCATACTCAATACTATTCTGGATCTGACCCTGGATCGAACATCAACTGGCAACAGAAGTCATGCCAAATCTGCGCTGACTATTCTCCAGGCCATATCCACACTTTCCCTTGCAGACGTATGGAGAGAACTGCATCCCAAAGTGTCTAGTGTACATGCATCCTGCTCATGTATAGATTAATGGCTGTGCTCCCTGGACATTGTTCAGACTGCAGGATGCTCCCTCGTTCCCTCGTACTATGTTGGACCACTCCCCGGTCCTCCTCGAATTGACACCCTCTGACGAGGAACACACCACCCGCACTTGGAGGATGCCCCCCACATTGCTGAATGATGACACTGTGATTGAACCTCTCAGAATTGAGATAACAGACATCTTTGATCACAACTCAGGCTCCACCATATCTATTGCAATGATCTGGGAAACCTTTAAAGTCTGGCTAAGGGGACACCTGATGGCTAAGACGTAAGGGGAATTGAAAGAAATAAGGAAGGAGCTGGACCGTGCCGAACAACTGCTGAGGGATCTGGAGATATTGCATATGCTGAGTGGACATGAGGTTCATCTACAAGATATCTCTGAACAGCTGAAGAAATTCAAGTCGCTAGTCGAGCGCAAACTCTTTTATGTTACGCAACCCATGAGAGCCAGGAAGTACACAGAAGGAAATATAGCCAGCCGTACACTTGCGAACTTCATAAAAGCTGAGCAGGGGTTGAGGCACATCACGAGCATAACCGATACTGGTGGGTTGTACAAACACAAGCAAGCACGATTAACAATGTATTCCAGAAGTTTTACAACAACCTGTATAAAAAATACGGATACGGCATCCCCTGAAGAGCTACATGATATTATGGACTCATTTCCCATGCCCAAACTAGACAAAACAGATAAGGCTACCCTGAATATTCCCTTAATCATTGAAGAGATAGAATTGGCCATCACAGAGCTACGTGCGGGTAAGGCCCCCAGCTCAGATAGCATCCCAGATAGCATCCCAGCTGATCTATATAAGACTTTTAGAGCAGAACTTTCACCTAAACTATTGGACGTATGGGAGGAGGCGGTGGGAAGAGGGGTGCTCCCGAACACCATCCAGGAAGCAATAATAACTGTTCTCCTCAAGCCGCACAAACGCACAAACCGCCCCAAGACCCCATGTCCTACCGTCATCTTTCCCAAATTAACTTGGATGCTAACATATATGCCAAGGCAATTGCTAACCGGCTGTTAATACACATGAAAAAGGTAATCCATCCAGACCAATCGGGATTTATTCTCAGGAGATTTTTCGCCATCACATCACAACTGGACCGGTCAGTCAAGGCCATAGTTGTCACATTAGATGCTGAAAAAGATTTTGACTCTGTATCCTGGAATTATATGTATGCCATTATTGACAAATTGGGGTTCGGCCCGGTATTTACCAACTACATTTGTGTTTTTTATACAGAACCTCGGGTGATGGTCAGAACAAATAAATCCCTATCAGAAGGCTTTGTGCTCGGAAGAGGCAGAGACACTAGACAGGGTTGCCCGCTGTCTCCCCTTATATGTGCCCTTATCATAGAAGGCATGGCAGCAAACCTGAGACACAAACATGCGTGGAGAGGTATCCGCATTAGGGGCCCCCCGACGACACAATGTTGTACATCAGAAACCCATACGCCAATCTGCCACCAGTAATGTAGGAAATAACAGTTTTTGCCAGATACTCATGGTGCAAGGTTAACAAGGCCAAAAAACCTACCTCGGCCTGATATCTGGGAATCATAATGGCAACAGATAATCACACCATATACACCAACAATTATGATCCCTATTTGACCTCACCAGAACACAAACTTAGGTATGGGATAAACTCCCGATATCACTATACGGGCAGATAGCGCTTCTTAAAATTGTGGTGGTGCCTAAACTAATATACTTGTTCTGTAATATTCTGATATGGCCAGGCAGGATGTTCTTTCTGAAATTACAGAAGCTGGCATCTGGCTTTGTCTGGGGTGGTGGTACAGTTAGGTTACAGTGGCCCAAAATGTGTGAAAGGTATGAGACAGGGGGAATAGCGTCCCCAGATTTCTTACTATACTACCAAGCAGCTCAAGCTCATTTTGCAAAATACGGGTCAGTGTCAGCAGAAGCACACATACAGGCAGAGAAATTTGCGGTGGCCACGCTGAACCTATGAGCTATGCCTTTTGCCAAGGCTAAGAGCGCACTGGGGAGGTAGACCCTGTAGGCTCTACAGTGAGAGCATGCTCTAAACTGCTCGAGAGTGACGGGTGTGTTTGCCTATATTGGCCTCACACCCTGGTGTGGCATCATCCCGATCTTAAGCCCACCCTAGTCACGGTCATGTAGAAAAGATGGGATCCATCTAAGGAAATGTGCTTGGGAGACCTATATCGAGA
The DNA here is from genome assembly GCF_040938575.1 of Ambystoma mexicanum. NCBI lineage: Eukaryota > Metazoa > Chordata > Amphibia > Caudata > Ambystomatidae > Ambystoma > Ambystoma mexicanum. Next base: position 434,134,280 of record NC_090939.1, on the reverse strand, counting down.
TTGTAAATTCGTGTCCCTGGGAGATGTCCAGGCGAAGGTAGGAGCTGGGCTGGTCACGACATTACAATACCACAGGCTAAAATCAGCATTTAGAAAGAAATGGCCCTCATTTCCAGAAGCCCCACCCACTCACCAATTCTCAACTGATGTCATGACGCCTGAGGGCTTTGTGGGAGGAATCTCCACCCTGTATAAGGTAGCCCAACGCCATACCCTTCCATAAAATACGATGAAAGCTAGATGGGAGACAGAAGAAATTGGCAAAATACTGCCAATACACCAAATCAGTCTCTCTATGCATCAACTTTAGATTGATCCAGTTTAAGATATTGAACCACCTGCACATCACCCCTAGTAAGATAGCTAAATTGAATCCCTCGTTGAAGCCAACTTGTCCCAAATGCCAGACCCAATCGGCAAGCTCATTTCACATGTACTGGGACTGTCCAACGATCAAACAGTTCTGGAGAGAAGTTGCTGAAACGGTGAGTGATATCATCAGCATCCAGATTCCGGCTACCCCACTAAAATACCTACTTGGAGACATAGGGAAAATCTCAATCAAAACACAATGTCTTTCCGCAGCGGCAGACGTGGTCACCAAAAGGAACATTCTCCGGGCCTGGAAGGCCAAAGCTGCCCCCACCAGACAAGCGTGGTTAAAGGACTTAATATATGTTCAGGAGACCGAGGAGGCATATATCAAGAGTGTTACGGCCACCTGTAGACCAAAAGACATTTGGGCCCTCTGGGGGAGATTCCTTGAGTGTACACCTGATTTGTCAGATAACTGCTCATCAAACCCAGAAGAAGATCAAGATAGGGAACTTTCCGTCTGAACACTATGGGTAATGCTATATCTATAGATATGCTCCACATTAACAAACAATATGTACCATACTTCCATATGTAGTTGTATTCCCAAAACCCAATTCTTGAAAAATATACTCTTCACCTAAGTGTTACACCTGTCATGCACTTGTCATATTCAAATAAAGATTATAATAAAACTCATACAATACAATTCTTAAGAACAGTGCACAAGTAATACTATACAATAAAATAACATCCAGTCCACAATTAAAACCTCAAAAAAGGGGCCGCTAAAGGCCTTGGATAATGCTGCACGGAACCTGAAGCTTTGACTCGGCTCTGCTCTGCTAAGTATGGTAACAAAAGTATCTAGTGGGCAAGCCACGAGCCCCAGTCCTGCGTGGCTGACAAAAGGTTAATCAAATATGCAGATTTCCCCAGAGAGTCCAAGGTAAAGAAAAGCCGTCCACATAAAGACAGGGGAGGGATGCCCGACAGCTCGAGGAGCGCACTTAGTCTGAGTCTCTCCCTCACCAAGCCACACAGACCATGGCACTCGGACAAGGAGCTCAACAGCAGTGCCCCACTCTTTAGCCCTTAACTCACCCGGTTCGTTCTTTTTAGATTTTGGATACCAGAGTAGTTGCTGTTGCCGTTTGGATGAAAAGGGCATCTGCAGTATGTCCGCTCCGGGTTGCACAGTATCCCCCACAGGCTGCCGCACAAACTCCACAGTTTCCACGAACCACCACCAGCACCACTGCTCCACAGAGTCTGCAGCAGCAAAACAAGATGACAACGGGGAGGCTGTAATGCTGACCACCACAGTATTTTTCTCCTTTTTTCTCTGTGCTCGATCTCAGTTACCAGCTGGCAAGCGGCTTCTGGGATATGTAGGGGCAATGTCAGCTTAGGTTGTTCCTCTGAGTTCGAACACCCTATGGGTGCAAACACCCATGCCCTTAATCCCCAGTGGGTTTCAGCCCTTGCGGGCGAATTAGTAGCTTTAAGGACAAATGGGCGGGGCTTAGCACAACAACGCTACAGTGTCTCATTGCAGGCACTCCAGCAGTCCTCACGGGTTCAAACACCTGCAACCTTAATCCCCTGTGGGCTTTCTTGCTATCAGGTAATCCTGGCTCCACAAAGCCTAAGGGCCTCTTATATCAATAGCCATCCCGTCAAACTACTCCATATTCAGGTCTGATAGCATCACTGTTTGAGGTGGTGGTGTTGTGCTCATTGCCAAATCCTGCCTCCTCTTCAGGAGCATAGACTCACCCCAAGTACCTGGATATGAATGCCTTCTCTTGAAATTATTCAATAACCCAGAGATGACTTACAACCCCCTCCTCCTTTACCAGCAGCCAAATTCCTCAGGTAGATCAGAATATGACATCGCTCTCCTGATCACTCCACTTGTCAAGCCCACCACCAATATATATCATCCTAGGGGACCTCAACCTGGGCTTCAATGATACTAGCGACAACAAAGCATCCTTGCTTGCCCTAGCCTTACAGGAGATAAACTTTACACAACTAGTCACCTTTCATTCTCACAGTAAAGGATGCATCGTAGACTGGATTCTCACCAATAACATCACCCTCGAAATCACCATGTTTTGCCCTGTTACTTGGACTGATCACTTCCTCATCCAATGTGCTATCCTGTAGTCCACCCCACGGTTTCTACTGCTCCTTCTCCCAAACCAATCTTGGTCTGCAACATTCGCAAATTAACACACAAGCTGCTTACGTCAACCCTCTCCTCCTTACTTATTACCACTCTACGTGCCAAAAACAGCCCAGAAGCCTTAGCCAACCTCTATCTCCAGAGCCTCCTCCTCACAATAGACCAATACACTCCCCTCAAACCCAAAAGTCCCAACCTCCGCAAACATTGGTCTACCGATGAACTTGTCACCGTTAGGAAAAAAAAGAGACCCCTTGAGCACCTCTGCAAAAAGAAAACTTCCCAGTTAACCATGTTAACTTTGCAAAAGCTTCCAAGGAATACTATAAACTGTTTTCTCCCATAAGGCTAACTCCTATAACAACAGAATTGCCATTGCCAGCTCTAACTTCAAAGAATTGTTCTCCATCCTGTGAGAGATGGAAAACACTGTCAATCTCAACACTTACACCCGGGCTGACAAAGATTTGAGCACTACCAAAAAAATGTACTCGCCCAAAATATGGATTCACTGCGAAACAAAATATGCACCAAAAATCTAATTACAAATGTGTAGCTTCCAAAACTACCACACCTGCCACCCTAGCTACGCCAACATTCTCTAACCTCACAGAGATAACCCCTCTCTCATTCTCAGAAGTCACCAAAACGTCTGTCCTGGAGACCATTCTAGCCCTCGAACTCTCAAACTAAAAGGGCGACTACTGCCCATTTCACATCGTCAGATTTTTGTGCACCCATGCTGTCACCTATCATCAATAAATGTGTAAATGCCTCTTTCAAGTCTTGTACTGTTCCCAACAGCATCAAATCTGCCTGGTTGACCTCTCTCCTTGCAAAACCTTCTCTTGATCCTTCTTTACGCACCACCACTTTCCCCTTTCTGCTCACAATACTTGACCACATCACCTACTCCCAAGTCCAGCACATCCTAGAATCCCATCATCTCCTTGGAGCAAAGCAATCTAAACAGAGCACTAAAACTGCCTTGTTCGATATTAATATTCAACTCGACAGTATGGAACCATGCCATTCTCCTACTCCTTGATCTTTCTGCTGTGTTTGATCTGGGCAATCATGATACCATTTGCCAACACCTCGGTCTCACTTCCTCTTCTCCCCTGATGCCATTAACTGGGTTAAATCCTTTCTTGGAGATTGCACTTAAGGAATCTGCATTAGAATTTCCACAGAAAACCCCATCCCAGGGCCTCTAGGTGTCCCCAAGGTTCTTGTCTGTCTCCCACCCTTTACAACAAATATACTAAACCATTATTTGAACTCCTTGACTCTCTCGACATTACTTATACTAATTTGGCCTATGATCCTCAAATCCTCATCCCCATCACTGGCAATCACACTGAGGATTCATCATCATCAACAAGGTTTATTACACTATTCAAAACTAGATGGTCTCCCACAATCGCTGTTTAAATTATGATAAAACTGAGTTACAAAATGTGGGACCCGCATATGCCTCAGCAAGCTGTCCTCTGCCTACTCCTTGTTCAGCATAGATGGCACCTCCAGCCCAGTCCTCAAACAAGTTAAAACCCTGGTTTGTACTTAGACGGAGAACTGAACATGTCTAAGCACTTAAACGATTTGACGTCGTCTACTACCTACACTGTGTCAGTTGCAACAGCCATTATTATCAGCAAACTGACTATTGCAATGCTCTGCTCATGGGCACTTCAGCAGGGCACTTCAGCAGACAAACTATCCAAGTTGCACCTTGTTCAAAACAAAGCTTTTTAAGCAGCCCACTGGTCTGACCACATCTCGGCCTCCAGGCATGGAGCTCATTGGCTACATATTAATGCATGCATTCAGTTCAAAAACTCTGACACTGGCTCACAGTTGCATTTGCAATATGCCCCCAAGTCTTGAACAAGAGCATCTCTCAGAAAAACCACATGCGTGCTCTCCACTCTTCCAACATCATTGCTCTTTTCATTCCACACTTCTAAAAATCCAAAGCTGGAGGTGTACGTTTCGATGTCACTGCCTCTTCACTCTTCACTCTGGAACTCTCTTAAAGAAGTTATTGAAACCCTCGTTTTCCATACATATGAATAATGACACTTGTTCACTCCCTCTGCTACCACCTGCTCCAGCCATACCAGCCCCATCTGGTTATACTTTGGGTTATTACCTGTATTTTCTGTACAAACGCTGTGAGGCCCTTGGGTCTGACGTTACCTAGATGTTATAAATAAATGGCTGGGGTGATAGAAGGGGAAAGGGTCACAGGTACAGGTGGGGCAATGCCCATCACTATTTCTAATTACATGATTTTTAACATATGTACAAAGTTCTTACAGTTGATTTTTCATTTGCGTGGAATTTCCATATTTTCTCATCTTGCTTCAAGATTCTATTCTTTTGTCATCATCATTTTCTTTGTTGGGTTGTTCTTTTTGTTGTTTTCTTGATTCTGAAGTATACAAGATATGTAATACATTTAATATAATTGTGTATAGATAAGTAAAGGAACTTCATTATTTTGTGATAAATACAAACCAGTGTACCATATGTAGGTTCCTCCTCTCCATATATATCGCCTTTGGGGAAGTTTAATTGCAGCCATTCCAGAGTGCTTGCCATTTCTATTACAATGTGGAAAGTTATATTTAGGTATATCATATTTTTCATAGACTTAGTACAATTACATACTGAAATGAAATGAAGTGAAACGGTACTATGCTCCAACTAAAGATTTGAAATGCTATTCCTCAGTGCAACAGATGTTGTGATTCAGTGTCTGTCAGGCATTGAAGCGAACTGTATATACAAGGTGTGCAGTTTTCTTCAATATTTGGTACAATCCGTAATATTGTATTCCCTTTTTAAAAACAGTGCTTAATTTTCCAAAGTTATAAGGGATGTAAAACCTGGTTGAATTGATTGTATGCATTGTTGCTCTATGTATAGTTTTTCTTTTCAAACAAAGGGGGAGAGAATGTTTATTAAGTACATAGTTTATAAATAGAATTTATTAAATCGCTGGCAAATTAGTTTGCACTAGTAGAAACGTATGACATTCAGGAAAGAAACACTGTTAAATAGATGATTTTGTTAAATTGCATAGTGGATATAATACAGTTGAAAATACACTCAAATACAATGCAAGAAAATGCATTTATAAAATTATATTAACACATATACATCCATGGACTGAACAAAAACGTCCAATACAAGTGACTGACAGGGTATGTATTTACCCCATTTTTTAAAATATTTGTCCAGATTTACATTTCAATCATGGAGAACAATGTAAAGTGCAATCATTAAAAAGTGCATAGTCGAAAAAAGAGCCCATCCATACAAATTGCATGTGAAATTAGCATAACAGATTACAGCTGTGTTAACACTTAGGGCCTGATTCATGTTAAGTGTTTTATAATGGCACAATCCCATAGGAACATGTTCAGGTCCTGTGTGTCCAGTGGTAATTGTGCCCATTAAGTAGAGCTTGTAGCCCTGCCCAGTAGATGACCGTTGCCCATGTTCCAGAGCCCCCTAGTCACCAATTTAGAGGACTTGCCCTTCACTGATGAACCTGGCTCGGGTCAGTGTCCAAATATAGGTATTGTGCATGTCATCCAACCCAGTCCACACTTCACAAGAGGTAAATAGACAAATACTTCCACATAGTCGATCAAAGCTAGAGTGGATGGCTTATAGCTTTGTCCTGTGGATGCATTTGACTGGGGAATGAGTACTAGCCATGTCACCAGGCTATACAAGACACTCAATGAGTCCATTGGGCAGGGCATGCCACTAGCCCACTTTCATTGAGGTATGGCCTTTGGCCAATGTGCCCACTTTTCCTGGCATGTAGTTGTGCCCAGTTGCTACTATGTCCAGGAAATTTCAGGGACTAAACACTATCATGTTGGACAATGGGTAATTCCTTTTGATCATGCCTAGTGGTGGCCTCTTTGATCTGCTCATTTTGTTCAGCCATGCCCTAGGCAACTTAATCTACCCAATATGACATCTGCCCATGGTCTGCAGTCATTCCACGTGGACATTTTATCCAGGTTATGCCCTTCAACCATGACTTGGGCATTCACTAACCCCCACAATGTGCCAACTGGCTGTGAATGCAGCCATTCTCATGTGCACTTGACCCGCTGGACCTATTTTGGCCTTACTTTAGGCACCTCCAAGCCACGCAAAGTTTCCACTGCCCATTTTTTATCACAATGCACACAGATCAATGTACCTAGTGTGTGCCCATCTTCCATGCCTCAAACACGCATCACTGAGCTATGGACCCAGCACAGACCCTAATAAAAATATGCATGCCCAGATCCTGGTCCATGGTCCATAAAGCTGGTCCTTAGACCACTACTTTTCAAATCAGTCATTGGGACCATATAAAGGTTGCTGGGTTCACTAATTACGGATAAAGGCAGTGAGGCACAAGCCCGGTCCAAAGGTCCCGCTTAGGTTAACAAAAAATGGCTCGGCCCATTGATCAAATCCCAGCCCACCACCAGCCATTTAGACCTGGTAGCTTTGCTAATCTTGGACCTGTCAGTCTGAGCTGGGATTGAATCATGTTTGGGACTTACCACAATCTCCCAAACACCACTGCCCAGCTGGTACCCATGGACTGAATCTTATTATGAATTGCAGACTTGTGGTATTGGCTCTGCAGCCAAAATTGCCATTTTGACACTCTCTTTTGGTCCATATTGCACCACAATGGGATCCCATCACAGTGGCATTAGAAGGTAGACAGAACTAAAGGCACATGAGTTCAATCACACAATTCTGTGGTCTGCAACAGCATCTAATTTTAAGTTGTAAATTGAAATCGAGTTATAGAAGAATGAACATGTTTCTGTTTCAAATTCATTCAGTGAAAACAAAAGGGCCCTATCAGTCTCCAAGCTAATCCTTTTCCAAATGTGATTTTGTGAACCTTTGGAGGTATTTTCAAAAGAATGCTGCACAGGTTTTCACAACAACAACAAACACGTTTTATTTCTGAATATTGTCGTTAGACATATATAATAGACAATAATGACACACCCTTCATATTAGTTACATGCAAAGATAACAACTAATATACATCATTCTTAATGCATATTAAACAGTTTGGATCTGTCAATATGATTAGATACAAAAATGTTATTACAATAATACATACATTAGATTAATAAACTAATCTATGAAGACTACAGAATTCATTTTTATTGAACCGAGACCTTATTTTCATCTGAGATCATATTCTCATAGCAGCGGTTCAGTGAATTTCTAGGCTGAAAATAATACCAACATGTCTGGTTTGACAATACACATAAAAGGCACATTTACATTATGTGATGTTAAAATTCTTAAGGAAAGGAATAATTTGTTAAAATTCATGTTTGGACTAAAATTCACAGTAAAAAAATGATTTGCATATTCAATTTGATTGAGATATAATTACATATACAACACCTGTTATGATTATGGAAATTGACATATGAATTTCCAACTGAAATCTAAGTACACCAACTATTTGCAATTACCACCATTGCTTGCCTTTGAGTCTCCAAAAATAAAAATCATTGTGAAGAAGACAAACACATATTCGCATTTATTGACAATGTAGCTAATCCCATACATGTCCATTCATACACATGTTGAACTTTCCCAGTCATTTTAGCACAGATCTTTTCTCCTCTAATAATTCCTGAAGGAGTAGCAAATAATCTGTCTAATTACAAAGAAACTGTTGTCTTCTTCTCATAACTTAGCCAATTACACTAACTATATTTTTAACAAACTAACAAATTACTAGGCGACAGACAATCAGGTTTCCGACCCGGTCACAGCACTGAAACAGCACTACTGGATTTAAAATCCAAATGGATGCAGTCAGGGAATCAGGAAACCTATGCATTCTGCTCCTGCTTGACCTTTCTGCTGCGTTTGATTTAGTAAACCACACCAAACTATGCCAAAGCCTTTCAAACAACTTTCACTTCTCCAAGAAAGCAACTTCTTGGATTAAATCTTTTCTCTCAGCCCGCACATCAAGAGTATACATAGGAGACACAGCAGCTGACCCCATCTCAGTCCCAATAGGAGTCCCCCAAGGATCCTGCCTCTCTCCCATGCTTTACAACGCCAACACCAAACTACACTTCGCAGCATTGGACGCTATGGGAGTAATTTACACGAACTTCGCAGATGACACACAAATACTTATTCCTATCTCAGGTAATTTAGAACAGGACACCATCTGTGTCAATAAAATGTACGCCATCATCCAAAACTGGATAGCTGCAAATAGCTTATGTCTCAATGGAGAAAAAACAGAGATCCTCATAGTAGGCTCTCCAGCCTGCCTAGCCAAGCTCCACCCACTTTACACATCCATAGTCATCGACAATACACCCATTCCCATCTCTAACCAAGTGAAAACTCTAGGAGTATACTTGGACTCTAGCCTTACCATGTGCAAGCACATCAGCGCACTTGCCGCAACCACAGCATACACTACCATACATATTGCACTAAGCCGCCCATTCCTCACGCAACATAACTACATCACACTAGCAAGAGCCCTCATCTTAACCAAATAAGAGTACTGTAACACTCCTCCTAGGCACCCCACAAAAAAACATCAACAAAATGCAGCTATTACAGAACAAAGTATTAGGATCAGCACTAGGCTTAAGCAAAAGAGGTCACATTTCACACCACAGGAGAGATGCACATTGGCTACCCATCCAAGCCAGAATACTCCACAAAACACTCACAATCACACACAAATGTGTCTCTGGCAAGGCCCCATCCTACCTCAAGAACTGTCTCAACCGCAAAGCTACAGTCAGATGCCTTAGATCTAACGCAAACTTACAGCTACACGCTTCAACAACGTAAGAACAGGCAGATCTAGCTTCATTGTAGCAGCCCCTAGAATCTGGAACTCCCTCCCTGCTAACATTAGCAACAAGCCCTCACTGATTAAATTCAAGAAACTCCTCAAAACGTGGCTCTTTAATAAATACTGAGCTCTGTGCTCTCTTCTGTAATGCCACACTGCGTGACCTATGTAAATATTGTATAGTTAACGTAAACGCTGTATATAACCCATGCAACCACTGTATATGTAACAACCAAGATCAAGTATTCTTATATTTTACCATGTAACCTTAAGTCAAGCTTTCTCTGTAACTACGCGGTGGTACCCCTTGGGCTTGGGCGTATAACAAATACAATAAATAAAATAAATAATTAAATAAATAAATATTCTAATGCTAAGGGAACCTTTGGAATTGTATCAGATAGCACAGCATGTTCAATTGTCTGGACAGATAATCACAGTACAAATGAGTCTTTCAAAATATCACAATAGTATTTAACTAGATTCCATTGTTAAAACCTCATTAGTTGTACATTGCTTTAGTTCTCAGATAGTTCATTAGGAATTTTATTTCTACTTTAGCTACTGTAGAGAAGGCAACCATAACCCAAACACCTGCTGGGAATCTGACTGTGTATCTGTATTAATGGTGATATACGGCTAGCTTGGAGTTAATGCCATGTCCTCCAAATGTGTCTGGGAAGCAATATATGCCTGCATTTCTGTGTACCATTCAAGAGACACCTTGCTCATTTTAAGGTCCAAGGAGCACTTCGAATTTAAATTGATACCTCAATAATCAAATTGTCTACAGACATATGTTCTTGCTTCCCAATATAAATCTCAAGTTTGTTCCTTATCATTTTAAAATTTCATAACATGAGATGTATTGGCATTAAAAATCATGTCCCATTGTTCCATACATTCATTGCAGACTTGTAATAAAGTCCTAAGAACTTTGTATGTTCTTCCCTAACAACACAGCATTGTCTAACTATGCAGCACAAGGTTTCAATTCCATTTCCACTCAGGAAAATCTACTGTTCATTTTAATGAAAAAAAAAATAAATACCATTTGAATATAAATTAAAGAAAGCCTAATGTGCAACTTTTCTTAGTGCCCATATTAATTGTAAATTCATCCATATGTTCTCTGGATTTTCCAAACATAATGAAGGCAGAAGTATTTGTATACATTTTTATCTACTTTTTGAATGTTAAATAATTTGATGATGTCATAGAAGTTCCCATATTTTATAACTATTGACTCTGTTGCTAGATCCAGAAAGGCCATCTACATGTTATTACCTTTAACCCCATGGTACTTTACAACTATAAGTGTTAGATTTAAACATTGCACAGTTGTGCGTAGAACAAACCTAAACCTGTATTGGAGTTCAGGTAATATGACATTTCTTTCTATTTCTACCCATATTTGTAATCCTATTAGAACAGCTTTATCAAGAATCCTCAATGATACATTGCTTTAATCTATTGCTCTATAGCAGGAACAATTATTTTACAATTTTATTAAATTGACACTATTGCCACATTCTGGCCAGTTTACCAGGTATTAAAATGGAACAAAATGCATTTTGGATACGTTGGGCCCATGCATCAGGTGTAAAGGTATACATATCACATTTAAAACAATCAGGGGCTGGAGCTTTTGCGATTCAAAACCTTAGGTTTTATTCTCATTAACTATTCCATCATTAGCCAGTACCGCTCCTCATATTAATGACACCTTCTCAGACTATTGTATTTCACAATTTTGATGTAAATAGATGAAAAAATGACCAAACCAGCCATGGCCATTGATGTTACCAACAATTTTTGCTACTATGATATTCTGTTGATCTACATTTGCCACCATAGACCAAATATTCCTACTGTCCCCGGGTTAGCAAATCTTTGTTATTTGATCCCATGCATTGGCTTCCCCTTGGTGATTAGCTCTCATTAAATTAATTGTGTAATTTTTTCATACTTCTGTTTGGATTAATTAAGAAAGATAATCAGACTTCAAAGTACTTTGCAGTGACGAATACCATAAAAATATGGTATCATAGAATATATATGTACACTAGTCAGTGGCTGATAATGTAAGTTATGGACCTGCAATATTCCATGAAACCGTATTCCACTGTGAGTAACTATTACAATACGCTGTGTGTATGTTAATTAAGTATCTATAGGGCAGAAAACTCCCTTGTGAGGTTTTTAATTTTCTGTTTTACATTAATTATATGACAATAGGTAATGTGAAGAATCACATAAGGAGCAAGATGATTATTCATATAGTGCAAAGATGGAAACCAAATAATTTCAGATATAATGTCCATTGTTGGGTTTGGGAAGGAAGTAGTATCTTACCAATTTAATACAATTAAGTTCCCCTCATTATTTAATGAGATCTCACTCATTGGTGTCATCCAATACTTTATTAAATAAAGTGGGTTTATCTCACATTTGTATTGCCAAGCCTCCAGGTGATTGAGTAAAAAGCTTCTACTGCCAACAGGTATTGGGGCTGATTCATGGAATTATTTGCACCAAAAAAAGGGGATTTGTGCGCCATTCTGCCCGCAAATCCCTATTTAACAAATGGGGATTTGCAGGCAGAATAGCACACAAATCCCCGTTTTTCAGCACAAATAATTCCATGAATCAGCCCCATTGTATTTTATGAGGTTAATAGAAAGTTAATTTAATATGTTTGTCCCACCATTACTATATCATTCTGGAGTAATAAGATCAAAATATGCTACTGCGAGATAGCTGAGGACATGCAGTATCCAATCAATGATTTTGTTTATTTAAAGAATCAGCATTCTCATATGTTCCATGTTTCATCTTGTTAAACCACAATTATAAACACTAGTTGATGTTTCTGGAATATTGTTGATAAATGCATTATTTTCCTTTTTTTAACATCCTAAGCAAAAGTTCAAATTTTCAGTCTTTATCTTTATATCTTTAGAATTATAATCTAAAATTGATTCAGAATGTGTTTTCTTATCATCCCATTTCAATAATACTGTTGTTTTAGGCATGAGTGCCAAGGGCAAAACTCCAGTAAATGTATTTATGCAGTGAGTTGCATTATCAGACCCATTGCCCATTGGTTGATTCCTTAATCTAGTCAATCTATTGGACAGCAAACATTCTGTGGCTATCAATGTAGGGTTATCATCATCTCACTCTTTGTCACCTAGATTCAATCTGGATATAGCTTCATTTGTTTTTTGAATCTTTCAATTAAGCATTTCAATTGGTATACCAACGGTATGTCCACTGTGTTGCTTTGGTTTTCAAAGCACACTAACAGATCATTAGGAACCTTATTCTGTAAGATACTACTTGCCCATAGGTCAATCTCAAAGTCAGAGAAAGTCTTCAACAGCCTCACCATTGCCACCACAAGATAGAAAAGAATTTTAGTTGATCTTACATTGTCAGTGTTTGTAACAATGCAAATACCTATTAAGTAACTGAGTACATCCAGAAGCAGTTTCCTGTTATAGCTTCAAACGGAAAATGCGGCCTACTGTTAGACACGGTATGGCCATTTTTATGCTTCATGCAAGGATGTGTTTTGAGGCAATGGCCCCTACTTTTTCTCCCCAGTCAGAACAAACTCTCTAAATTCCTCTTTGGGGCAATATACTCCAAGGTCCTAACGCTCACTGCACCTTTCATCTGGGCAGCCTAGCTATCACAATAACTGTAAGTCTGACTCAAACCCATGAGCCAGCTCAAACTGGCAAATTTGTTATACGGATTGGTGGCCCAGCAATGCCCTGTGTCCATTGCAGGTAGCTTGGTAGAGCCAATACATAGCAAAGGTGACCACTGGCCATGGTCACAACAAATGGCCAATGACCTAATTTTGTGGCATCACCATTTCCAAGGCATTTTCTAAAATCATACCCTATGAAAAGTGGATAGTGGCCATGGCTGTATCCCATGCTCATTGGGCACAACTGGTGCCTTGTTGGAGCCCAAGGCATGATGGTAAATCAGTCACTTGGCGCAACAGTCCATTCTCAGTCTTTACATCAGATCTTTTCGGTGTGCTGTGGCTTGATGGAAGGCCAAGCACTGTAAAAAAATGTCCACTTGGCATAACTTCAGAAAGCATACTTTCCTGCTTCCTTTTATGTTCTGATTGGATTTGAATATCAATACTTTAATGAAAGGACAATCACGCAAGATTCCTTTCCTAAATATTTTCATATCACCATCTTTGGCCGGTTCTTTCCGTGGCGATGCCTGTCAGGCTGGACAATACCGGCATGGTAATAATGGTTTCCCATTTAAAATTATCTAAGATCGGTGACCCATTACCAGCACATTCAACCAAGTGGTCAATATTGCCATATTAGCACACAAGAGGTGATGTCATGGTGACCCCTGCCAATCAGGGAGTTCAGAATGTGAGCTTTTCTACATGGTACTGCCCGTCTTCTGAGTACCCTGAAAACTGCAGGGAGGCACCATCTTTCCTCACAGGGCTCAAGCCCACACTCTCACTGTGTCTTGCTTCTCCTCCTTCATTAGAAACATGTTCATCCCTTTTTGATTACCTCATTTAGAGATTGATAGAAAGTTTATCCTAGAAATATTTTGCATTCACTTGCACCTTCACAATTACTGACATGAAAAAAGTCCTGCTATGCCTTCTGCCATCAAAATAGAAATGTAATAAGAACAGTTAGCTACAAAAGTGCTAACTTTCAATGGAATACTTATGAAACAGTCTCTAAACTACAAAAAACGTACACACCTTGACACGTATTACGTCAATGTACTTTTGCTGCAAATTGCAAAACAGCAATTACGCTTTAGTATATTATACTGTCATCCTAATCTTAAACTCTTTTTGGAAACAGTCATTCTTGATGATGAATTGGAAAAAAAAAAATAATAATATAGAAAATGCTTAAGTTGGCACACGGACGTCTAATTATCAAGCCATTAGGCACATTTAGCGAAATACGGTCTACCTTTAACTTCAGCCAATTGGACAGTGGAATGGCACATAAAAACGGTCTGTCCATTTTTCCTTCTTTCCCTTTGTTACAACGTTGTCACAAATCCAACATGAATGAGTTTAAAGGATACTTATTATTATTATTATGATTATTATTATTATTATTATTATTATTATTATTATTATTATTGTGTTTATTGAGTATGGACCTAGCTTTGAGAAGCAAAGGAGCACTTTTCAGAGGTAACAACAGAACATATATACAGCGGGGTATGATACAGAGGGGCACAGAGGGGTAAAGTTGTACCAGGTGGCAGGGAGGAGGGGGCGGGCGGCCTCTAGCAAGTCAGGTGGTGCAAGGAGCGAGATTTTGGCCGAGGTGTTGAGGAGGAGAGACTTCTTGAAGAGGTGGGTCTTGAGATCTTTTCTAAATTGTAGGAGTGTGGGGGTGAGTCTGGTTCTGATGGGGAGGAGGTTCCATAGTCTTAGGGTGTAGGCAGAGAAGGCTTGTTTTCGGGTCCTCTGCTTTTTGCAGCATTGGATTTCAAGTCTGCATGTGTCCTGGCTTCTGGTGGTGAGCTGTCGACAAGAGATGCTGAGTTTCTAAGTGAGGTAGCTGGGTGACTTCAGTGCATCTGCCTTATAGATGATGCAGCAAGACATGAAGGGGATTTGTGTGTGCAGTGGGAGCCAATAAAGGTCGATGAGGGCCCGGGCGATGTGGTCGTATGTGCGTAGTCCATTGATGAGGCATGCAGCCAAGTGTAGGACACTTCTCAGGGGCACAAGGAAGGACAATGGAAGGCCTTTGAGGAGTGCATTGTCCCAATCAAGATGGGAATGGACCAGTGCTTCAACAGTGGATCGAATGTTGTCTAAAGGGAGGAATGGCTTGTATTTCCACAGAGCTGATAGCAAGCTGTATGGGTTTTCTTAGCTATGTATGTCAAGAAGGAGAGTTGATTGTCGATGTGGAACCCGAGGGACTTGGCACAAGAGGTGAGCTTGGTGTGAAGCCCTCAGAGTTCATGGTTGATAGCCAGGTCTGTATGTCTGGATGTTCTGTGTTGTGGGTCTTGGAGGGTTTTAGCTTCAAGTATGCACTGGAAATCCAAGACTGGATTAACGAGAGGCAGGATTTGAGCCTATGGATGTCCTTGATGCAGTTGATCTTGAGGTATAGCTGTGTGTCGTCAGCGTATTGTGTGGCTAGGAGGGCTCCCAGCTGCTTCATGTATGGATTGAAGATCTCTCAGGAGAGGATGAACCCTGTGGGGCTCAACAGAAGCCGGGTTGCATTGCCGATCTAGAGGAGGACATCTGAACAAACTGCTGGTGTTTACATCTAGCATTGTTTCTTTTTTCTCTGCATGAATCCACAAGCAGGCCTCATGACCAGCTTTCATCTTGAGTGCACAGCTAATATCTAGAGTGGCCATGCCCCAGTAACAGAAACATCAATGTTGAAATCGGGGTCCACCACACTGCCCTAACTGGCTATTTTCTTTGTAGATTAAAATCTGGAGGACATTGGCATAGGTCTTCAGCATTCCATAGGGAATCCTATAGACATGAACATACAAGTCCTTACATCACACACTAATTTAGCCTTCTGCATTGCAGTGTTGGGGTGGTCAGGAAAAGTCCCAACGATGAAGATGGGTTAATGTGACTGGGGGTGCAGCGAATTGGGTGCAATGTTGCATCATCACATGTATCCAGTGTAATTAAATGTGAATGGGATATGTTACTTTAAGTGTTATTTTGTGTTCAAGATTGCTACATATTAGATGTGCATGTAGTTAGAAAGATAAATGCCAAAATCAAGAAATGAAATATAAAAACACAATCCAGAGATGGGGTGCGATAAAATCCCTAGAGGCTGGGCTCTGAGGAGTTTTGTAAAGTGCATGCAAGAAGGGGAAATGGTCACAGAGGACCAACTGTAAAGAAGAGACAATGGGCCTCATTAAATGTCTGGCTGTCTGGAACTAAGGGTGCCGGTAGCCATGCACCGGCACCCTTTCAGACTACAGGTATGACCTGCCGGGAGCACCGGACACTCCAGGCATTTTTCTCATGCAAGCACCGGCACCATAAGCAATGGTGCTGGTGCGTCTGTGTCATCATTCCCATAGAGTCCTACGGGACTCACAGGAATGGAGACTTACAGTTTCCGCCACCTGAAATCCTGGGCCGCCAGGACTTGTAAGGTTCAGGTGGCACCGGTATCTCAGGTGGTGGAACTGTGTTACGAGTCCAGCGGCAAGCTGCTGGTAGCAACCACGGGTTACCGCCAACCTTGTAATGCGGCCCAATATATATTAAACATGCATGTAAACTGAGATGCATACACAGGGAACTTGTACATTTATATGCAGTAGGCTTTTATAGATTCATTAAAACTCTGCAGTTAGCATTTCCGGTGGTGAATGTTAAGTGGCTAGGAAAATACACTTAAGCAGAGTTGAAAGCTGGAGGAGGAGCAATGATTAACGGAGCAGATGGGCAGTTTGCAACTGGCAGAGGGTTTATGGACTGGTAGTCCCACAGGAAAGAGACATAACCACTTTTATGTGCATGGGAGTTGGCAGAGGGGTCCGGTTATTTGCTTTGGATCAACAATAAACGTGGGATGAGGTGACGCTCGAGTCCAGAGTGATCGATACTTTTTGTGTTTCGACTATTTACTCAGGATGTGGCCGAGGGCTATGCATGTTGAATTGGTAGTCGTATAAATTAGAATGTTCCTGGGACACCAGTAAACTGGGGCGGATGAGATAGCTATCAATCGTTCAAAGGGAACCTGTTAATTCTGATCTCTCTCATTTTGTTGAAGTAGCCATGCAACCATGTGCCATTATGTTAGAGTTGAAGGGGTCAGGCCAGCTGTGACTTTTAAATACATTATGTGTGTATATGAATGTGTAAATCATGTAATGATGTCACAACCTACCTTGAACTAATCCTTGGATGGGGTGTGCTATGAATATGATCTGAAGGAGGTAGTTCAGTTATCAATGACCAATGAGAATGGAAGAATTGGAGAAAGATGGATGTGTTTGTATAGTATATGTATGGGAGGGTGATTGTAATAAAACATAAGGGAGTGTTTTAACTGTTGGAAAGATGTAAATAATGTGTCAACATATGTGGTTCGGAGACACTTGGGTTATTTTGACACGACAACATCACCTGGCTGCTCCTTGGATGTTTGAACAATAAACGTGATTTACGTACAAACGTGCACTTGTTCCTTAAGTGCTGGGACTGCTTAGTTAAGGTGATTACGGGCCCATCCATACTGCAATTGTAGTTACTGACAAGGAAAGCTATTTAAAAACTATATTCAATGATGCATTTTAGATCACATTTTTTCCAGTAATTTTGATTAAAAGCCTCATTCAATGGATGCGGTTTTAGTGAGTATCTCTATAACTATAGTGCAGGATCTGCTAAGCTGGGGAAAATGCAATCCATGAAGGGGGTAACAGTATGAATTGTCAATCCTTAGCAATCCATACAGAGAACGTGCGATGTAGATGTCCACGTCCTTAGCATTTAAGTGGGTAAAGCAATTAATAATTTAACATATTTGGCCGCTGAGTCCAATTGTTGTCCAATTACAACAGAACACTTATGGACCCCTCAGAAACAACCTCTGCTAATTATAAAACATATCTAATAAGTTTCATATGCAAACAATGTGTACATTAGAAATCCTGCCACTGAGAATATCTAGCAAGATAGAGTGGCGAAAGCGTGTGTTCGATAATTGAAGCAACTGGAAGAGAGCATAGTTTGCTTTTTATTTAGCTGTGGGAGCCTAGCTTGGATTTCGCATTACATGCATGTGTGGTGTGGGTTTGCGTTTTTGCTTGGTTTTACACTTCAGCAGGGCTGAGTCTGTTCTTGTGTGTGACGTCGATCCATGGGTGTGTGTTGGTGTGCCAAACAATTGTCATTTGTCTATAAATTTAGCCGATCAGACCATGTTGCCTGCATGTGGATTGATGTAGGTGCCATATTATGTATACATAATAGGAGCATGTAGATGGTACAAAATGCACTTCAAATGTGATGGTTTGATTTGGGCAAGCAAGTTGTATGAAGATAAGTATGCAGATGAAAGGTACTAGTGTGTGTTTGTGTGGGAGTTCTAGGGGGAGAGACAGTACTTAGTTACATAATAAGTTTGCAAAACACAGCCAGGGTCACCAACATCACACACAACTCTTTTCTTGGACAAGTGTTCCAAATTACATAGCAATGCACATCGTAGGCTAGCATGATATAGTCGTTAGCGTGCAATGATATAGCAAATTGATTTGGGACATGACATAATTCCCATTTTCAAACATATTGTGTCACAGTATATCAAGGCATATTTTGTCACAGTTGAATGTAGCCTACTTAATAATGTCATCACACAGGGTAATACCATTTAATGTGGAGAGGTGGTTAGAAAAACAACTTGCCATTGATATAAAAGTATGTACTTTTATGTGGGGTCACCTTTTAACTGGCATCACCCAACATATTCTGAGCGTGCTTGATCACTGTGAGACTGTGGGATCAGTTGGATTAGCAGCTGCAGGCAGGTAGTTAGGACTGCAATTAAGAGGACGATTGTGGGTCATGAGAGGGCATTCATTTTTGTTTTCACTTGGTGTTGTTGGCGGATTAATGGGTGCTGTTGCATCCAGGAGATACACTCAGTAGACCCACAACGCACTGAAGTAATTCTTCCCATCACCATAACGCAGAAATGTTAGGAATGACCCTTTATACCAGAAAGCTCATTCGTGCCTTCCATTATCCTGTACAAAATAATATTTCCCCTATCTTCTGCTCCTCATTGACATGACATCATCCTTCGAAATCTCGTAGCCTTCTTGAACACATCATGTACTGTATGTAAAAATATCAACATACACATTATCATCTCCTGTTACAGTTTACAGTGGTGCAGTTGGGCAAATCAAATTCTTGCCAACATGTTCATAGCTTCCATACAGTAAAGCTCTCATCTCGGTTTCCCTCCACAAACCTCCTCTCATTCTGTGTTCTGTGCTCTTTTCTTTTGCAATTGTCCTGCCTCAACTAACAAGGTTGCAGAGGAGCATCCAAATGCCTGTGCAGGAAGTCCCGCCCCCTCACACCCATATGTTGGAACCTTGAAATTGTGGCATACATGACACCAGCAGTTTTGACCATTCTCAGCGAATTTTGGAAAGAAGGTACCCACTGAGAAACCCCTATCAGACGTATTCCCGAAGAGTTGACAATCGTGGGGAGGAAGTCCCTGAGGAAATATGAAAGAACAAGAGAAGGAGCTGGTGACGTCACAAGAAATGAAAATGACGCATCGAGAAGACTGGCTGAAGAAGAGAATGTATGGCTCTTATGGAAACTGATGATGAAGTAAAGAATCAAGTAAACTTTCATATGCGAAAAGAAGAGTGCACGTGTGAAGAGCACTGCAGAAAAATGCAAATCATTCAATAACTGTACAGATGAAGTAACGCAAGTAGACTAAGTGATCAAAAAAGCTGGCTATACATAGTGAATAGACTGTGTGCGGAGCCGCCATTATATAGAACATGGACATCAGTGTCACAACTTTAGTAAGTTCAAACCCATGGACAGAAGGATCGAAAGCTGTGTCGCAGCAAAGATTTAGCTGGGATTGTGGAAAATGCTATTAGGGCTGTCTGGTCTGGTGTCAAGGCTGAAGCAGCCAAGACTGGTATCTATTCATGAAGGTGGTGAATGTGAGATGCTGAATCATCCCTTGTTAAGGTGCAAAGAATGAACACCATGAGTGCCAAGTTTTATTCATTTAAGACAATTAAATGCTGCAAAAAGGACCGAATTGTGGTCTCCTGTCATGTGAGCCAAGGATAGAAATAGAGTTGGGCATGCAGCTCCATAACTAGGATAGCGTGTGCCTGAACTCCCATATATTCTCAGAGGCAAGGATACTTTGCAAGGCCAAGTTCACAGACAATCCTCATGGCAGAAGGCATGGGTGATGAGAGATGATGGGCTAATTGGGTAGGGAGGTGCAGTCAAGTCCACTTCCTGACACCTAGGGTATGTTCCAGACTGGTATGAGCATGCCAACCAATTGTAGAGGGCCATATAACGAAGTTCCTTATAGTTTGAGAGCCAATAATATGCCATGTACCTAATACGTGTTGAGGATGACTTGCACTAGGGGTGGGCATGAGTTGTCCACCTGTTAGATGTCCAATCACAGCCAACCCCATATTGAAAGTATAGTTAGATGTTCCCCTTGAGCAAATCACCACCCCATATGTTTTTCTTTTTTGCCACGTAGCATGACATCACTCATGTGAATTGTTACTATATAAATGTGATTTTGTATTAAATGCTTCAAGAATGCTTGTGCGACGTCCATTGATGTCCATTTAACTCCCCGTTTTAGACAATTGAAAATAAAACAGATGAACTTGCCATCTTCCTGTGGTGGTTCCGTTATTTGCTGTTAGAGTTACTCTTTTTCCCATCCACTTCATGATACACGACCCAAAAGGACCATATGTTCCAATCTTGAAGTTTGCAATTGCCAGTACACCTTGGTCTCTTGTCAATTAAGATGTTAGTTGCCCAATATGACATGTTTTGGCAAGCCCACTTAAGGCAGGGTCATAATACGGGCAAACATTCCTCTCTAACATGGCTCTATACATCTCAATTAAAAACAGTGCATTATTTCATTCACACTCCATCTTTGTGATACTGGACCTCCAAGTAGAAGCTGGATTACTAGGGTGGTTATATAGCAATACCTGTTCCTTCCTCTGGAAACTGTTGACAATGAGGTACAAGGAGTTGGCCAATCATTATTGGAAAGGCCACTCCATGATAATATAAGCAAAAGGAGAATGGCACAATGCTTCCTGGCTAACAAGATGTTGCACTATGCTCTGAAGAGTTGCAGTTCAACCAGGCATGTCTGACAGAATAGGCCTATCACAATATCTTTAACCACACATGTCATATAGAAGTTTATACATTTAAAACACCATAGAGTAAATTAGGAAGCTGATGTGTTTTCATAGTAGTACCATAAAGTACCATGGGAATTACCAGATTATTTGAACGATCTCCAGTGGAGCAGCACTTTATGAATCGTTGTTTGTTCATGAATGAAAAATAATGAAGGCTATGTTGAAAAATAATATCAAACAATTAGGATACGAAAGGATTGTCATTGGCATAGCCCAGCACTATATATTTGACCTCAACCACGGATTTATAGGCATTCGGATCAACATTTGGGTGATATAATCAGTCTGTTTTGGAGTCAGCAACTAGGCCATTTGGTGTATTCCAGGCCTTATCATACGTTACTGCAGTTTCATAACGATAACGTTGTGTTGATTTGCAATAAATAATGGCTTGAATGCTGATTATTTGACATTTAAAACAATGTCATGATTTTTAAAGGAAAGTGCTTAATATACTTTGCATTCATATAGCATTCATACGAAAGCAACACAATAAATATGAAATTACCCCCCTCCCCCAATATAACAAAGCAATGTCGGATTTGCAAGAATGCATCCAAAAAGGCAGAAAGGAGGATGGTTTATCTAACAGGCCATTTTACTGTTTATTTCAACAATTTGACTCTTTGATTGCAGTGTGTTCAATTAAATCATCACAAAGGATGAAAACTATAACTACCACTTGCATTCACAAAGCCAACGCAATTTTTTTTACAGCATTTTAAATGCCATGGTTCAGGAAATTAGGCACTCATTAATCTTTTTAAGAAGTGTAAATGCATTCTTTGAATATAATAACTGTAAAATCATAAGGTCTGTACCCACAAAAGCACAGCATCTGGAGAGAACAGATTAACAGCAGTCGTAGCATTAGTCAAACAGCTGATGCAGGTTACTTTATGGTGACATTAAATGAAAATTAAAAGGAGGATTACATATTTGTGTATCCTTTTATTTTGTGCTGGGTTGCGCCTTTCACGTCTGATCAGTTCTGCATTTCGGACAACAGCTTCACTCCTGTCTGACATGTTTTTGTTACTCGTCAGTTGCCACGCGTTAGCAGTATTTGACTTCCACGCTGAGAAATAATGTAATTTTATCTTTTTGTACAACATTTCTTTTTAGTTTGCAATCTCCTCCATATAGTAATGTTACCTTTGTAAATCACCTGCTTTTTGTCTTGTCCCTGATCTATGTATGGTCCATCTTTTCACACCCTTAAACTGGCTCACCAAATCAAGAGGGTGAGGCACCCTTCCTGGGAATACCTCTGTCATTTGCACATTTACAAATGTAGGCACTTTCTGATCCAAAGTGACATCCCTGTTCTACAGATAAATACACATACAGATATAATACCTCTACACGTGTCACCTTTAATGTACGCATTCATTGATTTGTGTGTGCTTTGTAGACCTAGTCTGAGGGCCATATCTGGGTTATGGGCCTTGAAGACCGAGTTAAAAACCAGAGCATAGTGATGGTGTGCAATGTCCTCAATGGGCACAAACTCCTGGTACTGCATACGGCTGTTATCTATAAAGATATACCAGGTTTTGGGATTTCAAAAAGGGAGGCATCTGCCTGGGGTGTTTGCTGAGACTTGGTGGGATGAATGGGAGTATGCAGCAAGGGAGTGGCGTGTCTTGATATACCAGGCCGTGCTGTGTAAGCTGGGTGCAGCCAAGCAAAGAAAGAGAGTCTGCTTGTACACCCATCCGAATTCCCACACAAATCCGCACAGAGGAAGAGGAGAAGCATGCACACAAACACTATGCAGCGAATGCAGAGGACAGAGAAGGATGGTGTGGCACTAATCTTGACAAACAAACATGTGTTTCTCATTCTACACAGCTTTGCACACATGTGAACACATACGGGTGAGTTTGTAAAGGACTGCAAGTATGTACATGCCATGTTCATTGCTATCTGCATACCCTTAGTTAACAGTAAACTCAGCAGACCATGTTACATTACTAATCCGTGATGAAATGAAATACCAAAACACATTTCTTGATATAAAATCTGAAGTTATGAGTAGAACATGAGAGTACAATGGTTTTTGCTGAGAGGTCTACACAGATTTTAAAGACAAGTAGAAAAACGCAAAAGAATGAAACAGCTGTGTAAAGGGATATGCTGTTTGTGTTTCTTCTACTTTCGTATTCTATAATGACACTAATGATTGTAGGGATTGGAAATAGGAGTAATAGTGAAAATAATAATGTAACAGCAATTAAAGGTAATCTTGTGACCAGACATAAAAGAAACATTCAAAAGTAAGAAAGTTTTAATGCCAATATTTTAGATGAACATCATTCTGAAGGAAATGTATTGCAATATGAAAGCAATAGGCAGGGCCTTGTACAATGACTCATGTTATGTGTGCAGACTTATCCGCATGCGTTTGGCCACCCCAGATTGTTGATACCCAGAGAATTGCTAATATTATGGGCACAGTGCGTGCTACATTTGATACTATGCAAGTTACAAGGGCAATTCCAGGGTTACATTTTACAAATAATATGATCTGATACGATATTGCATTTATAACGTGCTTGCACACACGTTTTTCTAGGCATCACAAGACAAGGGAGGGAAGACATAGGTAGGACAAGACAAATGATCTTACTAGACCTTGTGTCATTCGGATTGTGCAAGTGTGTCAACGAGAAGTGCAGGGGGGAAGGAGAGGGGGAAGTGCAAGGAAGAGGGAAGTGCAAAGGAGAGGATAGGGGGACAGTCAATCAGGGCAGCATGGCTCTGAGTACCTGCAGCCAGGGAATCACTGCTCTGGGTAAGTGCATGAGAGCAGTGGGGCTATAGGGGTTACAGTTACAACCCCTAAGTATGCAGTAGGCCAGGAGGCTGTACAAAGGAACAATGGTCATGGAGGAAACTGGTAACCAGTGAGAATATGAGGACACCAAGCAACCAATTGGTGCAGCAGACTTGTAAGTTAGCAAGGCATCAAGAGGGAGAAGGCAAAGGAGAAGAGCGTCGTCTTGAGCTGCTTCCAGAAGTTCAGGTGATCCGGCTCAAGTCTGAGAGGGGCAGGGAGTCCATTAGAGAGGGAGGAGTCTGCAGAAGAGAGAGATCTACCCCCACACTCTGTCTGAAGAAGCATCTGACCCTCAGAGAGCTGGAGGTAGCTGAGCGAAGGGCTCTAGAAGGAAGGCATTTCGGAAGAGATAGTTGGATGTAGGGCAGGATCGGCCCCAGAAAGCCTTGTGCATGATGCATTGGGTCTTGAAATTGATCCTTGCAGCCACCTGAAGCCAGTGGAGAGATGTCAGGTCTGGAGAGAGTCGGTCCATGGGCTTGAGGCCAAGGATAATTCTTGCAGTCCTATTCTGGATTAGTTGAAAAGGGTGGAGGGAGGAAAGAGGAAGATTAAGGAAGAGGTTGTTGCAGTAATCCAGTCTGGAGAGAACCAGAGCTCTGGAGACATTGAGTTTCTGGGCGAAGGTGAGGAAAGGGGGAATGCCTCTGAGGAGGTGAAGCTGAAAGTGGGCCTTCTTAGCAAGGTCAGCGATATGAGGTGAGAAGGAGAAAGAGGAGTCAAAGAGGACACCCTCGTTTTTAGCCTCAAATGACAGTGATGGGAGGGGTCCCAAGGAGGACAACCAGAGTGTAGGAGGGAAGGAAGGGGGTAGGAGTTGCAATGACATGTATCTCAGTCTTACTGGCATTAAGGCACAGGTCATTAGCAGCACACCATACCTGAATAGCAGTCAGACAGTTGGGAATGAGAGACAAAGGAGAGGAGGAAGAGGAGGGAAGCTTAAATGAGAGCTGACTTTCATCAGCATTGCACTGGAGATGAGGAGAGAAGGCAGAAATGAAGTGGGCAAGAAGGGCAAGATACATGTTGAAAAGCCATAGCAAGATGATAGCGACCTGAGGGACGCTGCATGTTGAGATTGAGTTAGAGGAGCGAAAAGAGACCAGTTGCACTTGGAAGGGCTGATTTGAGAGGAAAGAGGTCAACCAATCCAGCGATGCCCAGGATATCACAGAGCCAATTTATGAGGACGGAACAATTGACTGTTGCAAGGTGGAGAACTCATGGAGGATGAGGTCGGAAAGGGAGTTGGAGTTGAGGTTTGAGAGTAAGTTATCACGGCTGTTCAGAAGAGGCGTCTGTACCTCTGGTTGCTCTGAAGCCAGACTGGTGGTTGTGGAGGCAGCAAACAGATTCAGTGTGATGGATTACTTGGGAGATGATCAATTTCTCCAAGAGTTGCCCAAGAAAGGGGTAGTGGAGATCAGGCAGTAGTTAGCTTGGCAGGAAAGGTCAGCAGATGTCTTTTTTTCAGGACGGGGTGTACAGGGAGTGCTTGAGGGGTGAAGGGAAGAAGCCAGTGGCATAAATGTCGTTACAGAACTCAGCCAAGGAGGGAGGGAGAGAGGCAATGTTGTCCTTGATAGTTCTAAAGGAGCAGTGAAGCACCCGTTTGGAGGAGACTTTCATAGATCAGACTGTCATGGTGAC
This sequence comes from Ambystoma mexicanum, assembly GCF_040938575.1. Classification (NCBI taxonomy): domain Eukaryota; kingdom Metazoa; phylum Chordata; class Amphibia; order Caudata; family Ambystomatidae; genus Ambystoma; species Ambystoma mexicanum. Next base: position 434,108,375 of record NC_090939.1, on the reverse strand, counting down.
CTCATCTGGTGCTCCGGTGCTATGGCAGAGAAGGAGGAGAGTAGGTGGTGGGAGTGAGGGGCAAGGGAAGGCTTGCATGCAGGCGGAGGAGATAGGGGCATAGAAGAAAGTGAGGATAGGATGTACTGAGTTTTAGTTGTGGAGCGGGGGTCCAGTACCATGCAGAGGGCCTTGGAAGGAATAGGAGAAGTGGAGACTGCAGTAGGATTGGCAAGTTCCTTACAAATTTTGAAAAGTTCAGCTGTGTTGTTTGTTTCCTGGAGTTGCAGGCTTGGATATGGGCCTGTTTCTTGGAGTGAAAGGAGAGTCGTTATTGCCTTCGGAGCAAGTGACACGACAGTTTGTCAGAGGATGTGCTAGAAGCCAACCAATTCCGTTCTGCAACATTGCACTTGCGTTTCAGCGAGGCTAGGTTGGACTCATACCAACTATTGCACTTGGAGTAGGTGGTGGGAGTGAGGGGCAAGGTAAGGCTTGCATGCAGGCGGAGGAGATAGGGGCATAGAAGAAAGAGAGAATAGGATGTACTGAGTTTTAGTTGTGGAGCGGGGGACCGCTTCATACGGATCATAATGGCAGGGGCTAGGATGTCAAGGGTGTTCCCAGAGATTGGCCGCTTATTATACCATGTCCTTGAACCATTTCTGGTTCTCAAAGGTCTTGAGACAGTCATGTGCAGTGAATTCTGCCAAACCTTGAATGGCCATCAGGGGAGATTCAAGATCTTTAAAAAAAGGTGAAATCTGTCTTATGTTAATTCAATATTCCCTGTACTGTTATGCTATGTTGTGTGCTTAGGTACCATTGGGCAGTAGCACCTCCTCCCTTGTATAACCTAACATAACATCAATTAACATAGCATGCTACTCCTCTTTACTCACGTATGAGTGAGATGCTGTATATGTTTCAGAACATATTAAAGTTTAAGTGTTCGAGGTCCTGAGATGACCTGGATTTTTCATTAAAAAGAGATTAGCATGTCTTAATATGTTTTTCCTCTGTGGTCTTTTTGATGAGTTTCTAAAATGAAAATGTCCTTTTCTGCTTTTGTTACGTCTGAGAGAATAAACGTTCCTCATTCAGATGCCAAAGTAACTTCAATGCAAACCACTTTAGGTGAGTATCTTGTGTCCCACTGGTGTAAAATGCTCTACTAGAGGTGTTCATTGATGTTTCAAAAGATATGTGACCTGCGTTCTCCAATGTTGATACTAATCTGATGTGTTGTCACACATATTTAAATACAGTAGAATCCAGGAAATAGTAATGCCATACACAAGAGGTGCAAAATTAGACTAATGAAAGAAAAATATCCCACAATCAAATAGTGAATAAATAGGTCACATAAAATATGCATAATGTAACACAGCTTTGACAAATTGAATGTACTAATTGATATCTGTATTAATCAGGAAGCATAACTGACAGGCATCTGCCTTCTTTATTCTGGAAAAAGACTAGCGCGATTTGCAATCCATGTTAATTCATCCGCTACATACACTAGCCTCTCATGTGCTGAGTTAACATGTTTGGCTAAATAGTATTAATATTTATTATTATCATTTAGTTATTGTAAACCGCAACTCGCCAAGGGGCCTCAGCGTGCTAAACATATATAACAACCAAACAAACACAGTGAAAAACAAAAAACAACAAAGAAAAACTGCATTGGTAGGCCACAACAAAGTCGATGTCAGATAGATAGGTTTTTGTATATTATTATATTATTATTATAAATAATGTATTTACATCCTACAATAGAAACAGCCCAAATTGGAGCTGTTTTGCAAACAACATCCTTTTCTGAAATGTCTGGGTGGTGTTAGCTGCCATTTCAGGTGGATCTGCAAAGAATACTCTACACAGTACATCCAAGGATTGATTTCAGAATCAGTCTTGTGAAGAAGCATGATTTTTCACAACTGTTAAGGGAATAGCATAGGCTTTAGTTAAGGGTTGGGTATAAAATGTGTCAGGTTTCTTTGAAGGAGAGGTAGACAATCAGAAGAATTACCTGAGATGAAGTAGAAAATGTAAATATTAATTAGCTGAGGGGACGGTAGAAAAAAAATAGGATTGGACATTTTGTAGGAACACTGCATGCCTAGCATGACAAACCCAAATGATGTTGTCAGATTAGGGACATCATTGTTTTTCGGAAGTGATTATGTTAAGTGTCTGTAACTCTGTGTGCAATCCTTTCGGGGCTAGCCAACATATGTTTTGCTTGCAAAGTTGCAAACAAATGCTCTGCTGTAATGCATACGTGCAGTCAGATGTACTTGGCTAACCAGTCATCATTTGGACATGTGAGGAGCCCAGTCATGCACAATATGCGAACTAGTGCAGTCTGCAGCAACTCAGCAGTCTCTTGTCTTAGTGAGTTAGGCTTAAATGTCTACATTTCCATCTTGCTTCATTATCCAAATACCCAAAGCACTGTTGGTGACCATGGTACTAATTATAGTTTGAAACCCATTTTGAATACATGTATTTAATTGACATTAAAGGCTGTTTGGCATTTTGCCATTAGCAGGGTACAGAGGTTAAGTGAGGGTTCAACAGAGCTTGGAATCTGCAAACTGGAATTTAAAAGCTCATTGGGCCTCATTACAAGTGTGCAGGTCTCGAAATAAGAGTTCTGTTCGCACCTTACTGGCACCCTGTCGAGACCACACTACAACACTTCGGGTGGGTGCAGAAGCGCTCGTCAGGTCTGACCTGCCTGGCGAAATGACACCCATCCAACAGAGATTCCCATGGCCTGACTTCCTGATCCACTGGGACTTGTAATGTCCCGGTGGCACCGGGTAGGTAGGGGCCAGAAAAGTGTTACAAGTCGCCAGTCGCACCAGTGGGTTACCGCTGGACTCGTGGCGCGGCCCAAGTATTGAATGTGGCATCTATTGGTGGGTCTTGGATATCAATCTTATTTGCCCATGTACACGGTCTGTTCTTGCACTTTGATATTTAATCCATCCTATCACTACAAGAGAAAACACAAGGAGGGCAGGAGGAAAGTGTTGAAACTTACATTTTGTCCAAAGGTCCAGTCTTCTCCATTAGCAAAAATTTTACCTGAGTCACCTTCCATACTGTGACTTAAATCCAACATACTGCTGAGTCTTATTGCCATTTTTCCATGTGTACTCCATGGGCAAGCATGCTGCAATTATAAAGTCACAGTAGCTATTGATATAAACCACAGCTAGGAGGATTTAACAAAATATAACACACTGGATAGATTTATGGTGAATGATTGTTTTATGTTTTAGAACGAAGGGCCTCATTACAGGCTCAGCAAAAAAAAGTGATGTTAATTCCATTACCGAAACTTTTTGGCAGTAATGGAACTATCACCACTTTTACCACACCATAACAAGATGGAGATAAATAAACTACTTTCCTCCAAATATGGGCAGATTTACTGCATGGTAAATCTGCCAAAAATGGAAAATCACGCCACCACTTGCAATCCCATGGTAAACCTACAGGACCACATTGCAGTAAAGGTAATTGAGTTTGGTGGTAATTTAATGGATGCACAGCCGAATTGACACCAAACTCATAATGAGACCATATGTTCGCTTCACTATCACAATGAATTCAGGACCTCGAGCACCTAGGAATTTTACCCCAGCACCATCTTGTGTCCCATTTGATTAGACAATAGATGGTTGCAAAAAAGGGGCTATTCTATACTTCTTAATTATTATTATTATTATTATTATTGTGTCATTATTATGGTATTTCATTAGCACTGATTTAGAATCGGGAAGCACTATGGCGCTTTACAAGTCATAAGGAGAGGTGCACAACGAGGGAAACAGACCATAAGGGATCAATTCAAGAGGGCAAGAGGAGCTAACAATGGGGGAGGGGGAGATTGAGCAATTGTGCTTAAAGTGATTTACCAGGAAGAATGAGGAAGCAAGACGGTGGCAGCAGGGGATCTACAAGCAACCAGGGAGGGGAACACAGGTGAGCAGATCACCCAGTCTCAGGTTAGTCTTGGGAAAGACAGGGTTGTGGACCTAGGTTTTAAGTGGGATCCATTCCTTGGAGAGGAGGACCCTGAGCTGTTCCTCAATTGTAGAAGGGATAGGGTGAGTCTGATTTTGATGGACAGGAGGTTCCCGATTCACGGGGTGTAGACAGAACAGGCCTGTCTTCTGGTTCTTTCCTTCCTGCATAGGCTGAATTCAAGTCTGCACATCTCCAGCTTCTGATGGATCGCAGGCCTATGAAGATGATGTGCTACTCAGTGAGGTAGGTTGGGGACTTGTGGATGAAGACGTTGTAGATGATGCTGCTGGATTTATAGGTAATATGTGGTTGCAGTGGGAGCAAGTGCAGTTTGATGAGGGTTGGGGCAATGTGGTTCAATGTGTAGTCATTTGATTATTCATGTAGGACACATCAGGGTTTCCAGAGTGACATCCTCACACCCTATTCTGGGGTTCCTCAACTACTTAGCCCCATCTTAATAATGTGATGGAAGATAGTAGGTTGCTGAGATCCACTGATTCTAGGAAGCCTTTATTATTAAGGTGCAAAAGAGTAGTATTATCACAAGAATTTGTGACACATGTGAGGGGTCTGAGAGTAGTGGCATTGGAAGATGGGGTGCTGTAGGTGCTGCAGGACCCCCATACATCTTCAAATAAGTTTACTGCTGACAGCACCATCCGTAAAAGATCTGGGGAACACCATTTCTTTAACTATGCAAAAGATGCAGACAGACTTTGTTGCTTGACAGAAACATGTGAGTGCAAATTCTCTTCTTTGTTATTCCGGGCCTAACCGCTGAAGGAGATAATTCCATATAATTGTTAGCTGTTGTGTTCGTTATGAGCTGGCTCACAAAAGACTAGTAGATTCAGGTCTGGAATCGGATGATTGTATGATCTCTATAGTTTCCCCTCCAAAATACTCACGTTTTCTTCATTTCCAGCACTGTACTTGTTAAAGCTTAATATTGTTGACATTTTATTCTACTACTTGAGAGAATATTTCAAAGCATGTTTGCTCCTCAGTATAATGTGTGAATATAATGTTGATCCAAAGAAAGCAATGAGTGGCTACCTTAATTAGGTTAACAAAGTCATTGATTTTGCATAATTGCAAGCTTTCGTGGAAGGTCTGGATAGTGCGATCCCTGTATCTCTATGAGTGGAAAAAGTTAGTTGGAATAGTAACTCTTCCCATTTGGATAGCATATTCCCAAGGTTCTTCACCACGCCCATAGAAAGCAGATTGTCACTCAGGAACCAGGGAGTTTCAACCTGGTGATTTTTGCACCTGCCTCTTCCACAGTCCCACTAATGAACCCAATCATCCTTTTTTTCTTACAGAGCAATGTGCAGTCAGGCCACCAGTAGAGGATGCGGGTGCTATAATATACCCATTCCTTTACACATGCAGGAAACTGTCTGCCCCTCAGCACTTTTGCCTATAAATGGTATCCTAATCCTGCAGTTCAACACAGAGCTGCTTCCGAAATAGGTTCATGCTATATAAATAAAATCAAAATAACAATTTAAATAATGGTCTTGGTCAGGTATTTTTCACTGACACTTCCCCGGAACTTTGAAAGGCAGAAGCCTGTTTTTAAATCTTCTGATCTGCATATAGGGCTGACCGTTCATTGGCAAATATCGCTGGGGCAGAGCCATATTCATTTTATTTGTTTATTTTATTTACACTTGGTGTACAAATAAGAGACAATGTTTTCAGAAGAGGATAGGAAGATATGTACAGATAAAGGATACCAGAGGAGTTGGTCTGGCTAGTTTGGGTGGAAGGAAAGCAGTAGGTTTTGAGGCTGGCACTGATGAGGAGAGGTTGGGACATTGCAGGATCTGTGTGCCCATTGTGTGAAAGTGTGTTTGTGTGTACACGGTAGCTGGCTGACCAGAATGTGTAGGTGATTTTGAGTGGTGTGTTTAGTGTTTGTGTGGGTGATCGGTGTCCGTTTGGGTGAAGGTAAGGTGGGATTTTGAGTTGGATGTCTTTGTACACAAAAAGACAATGGTAAAACATGATGCCCTGACCAATAATGTACTCTACACATTTTAATTAGACTTAGCACAATCAAGTCTGCAAGTCAACTGGCTTAAACAATAATCTGTCTCTGGTTTACTTAACACACTACCAGCAACCTAAAACTTGACTGAGAATAATGACCCAAACAATTTGCTGGGAAATCTATATCATCTCACTATAGGGATGATTGATAAATGTGTGCATTCTCTCAGAATAGATCCCTGTGATGCTGGACATGTTTTAGTGGGTCATTTCCTCCCATTCCTAATCATATTACTTCCCTGGTGTGTGTCTTATCTATGCTCTCTGGACAGGAGTTCATTTTGGACCCCTGGCAAAGCAGATCTATATCTTTATATTTGGTGTACAGGACCCATGGAATATCCCTATGGCACCCATGGGTAGGTGTCCCAAGTGGTACCCATAGTGTGCATTGTGTGGGCACCTGTGTGTTGCCTCACAGAGCAGGGTATGGGCTGGTGGCAGCTACATGCTGTTGTTACAGAGATTTTGGGTCTCCTCCCTTTTTGTGCTACACATACCTTGCCACAGGAATCAGTGGTTTCCTGAATACAGACAGGATGTCAACTGTAAGCCTCATGACTTTCTGCTTTTCCCTCATGTTTCTCAAAGTCCTGAGAAGCCCTGAGTCTGTCCCACTTTTCACTGATTGAATGTTGGGTGGAAGCACCACATATGGCTCTGGGTCTGCCCTCTGCTTAATTGGTAGGAACCCTCCCCAAAGAATGCTTGTTTTGAGTACACCCTTGGGGTGTGACCTGACTGAATGGAAAGATGAGTCAACTTAAATTATGTGTTGTGGGTGTCTGGTTTTGGTTGCGTGTCACGATGCCTGTGGTCCTGTCTGAGCTAGGCCCTTTTATAACTGAATGAATTGAGTGTGCGCTCTGAAAGGCTGGGAGTTGTCTTCAATACACATACACTTCTGGGTGCCTGGCTTTGGGAGAATGGGACAATTGGGTTCTGCATGAATGCACTAGTGTGTGATTGGCCGACTGAGATGTAACAGTGCCTGATACCTGATTGTAGTCAAGTGCCCCTTCTCGAGATGGGTGGAAGCAGGACCTTGCACCCACCCGGACTCGAAGTGTGCTGAAGTTCTTAGTGAGAGAAGTGTTCCCTCGTTGGACCCTATGTGATGCCATACAATCTGACAATGGAACACATTTATTTCGTAAATGACCTGTTCAAAGAGGTGATGTTGTTGCTAGGCATAAAACACAAAATGTGCTTGATTTATCACCCACAAGCAAACAGAATTGTCGAGATAATCAACAACCTCCTCAAAAGTAGATTGTCCAAATTATGTCACTCTCTAAGAAATAATTGGGTACATTGTCTGCCCTTGGTCCTTTTCCAGCTTCACAACCAGCCCAGCAAAGACCACCACATGTCCCCCTACAAGATAGTAACTGGCGGACACATGCTAATGCCCTTGTCGCAAATAAAGAGAACATCTGATGCGCACAGAACAGCAACTGTGCTAGGAGAGGAATTTAAAGAATACTTGACAGAGCTCACACGTGCAGTAAGATGCATGGCCAAACACATTGCCCCTCCCTTAACAAGAGATAGTGAGACAGATGCAACAACTGCAGCCTCTGATAGCCCAGCTCAACCACTAAGGCCCAGAAAGCTAGTGAATGTACAGAATTTTGGCCGGAAATGGAACTCACTGAGATTGATGAGCCCAAATAGCGCATTGTTGCAATCTACCATACAGGAAATGAGATATATACCTACTATCACACCACTATCAAAAAACCCCAAGATCTTGAAAATAAAAAAGAAGTAGGGCTTGACCTGGATGGGAATGGGGGTTGTATTTACATGACTTGTACTACTGAAGAATATGCATGACTTGAGGCGAGTTTAAGAAGTGTGTGTAGAGCATGGATGCCCATAAAAGGTACCCCTGACTAGGATGAAGCTGTAAAAAGGGCTAAGGAATGTAGAACCACTGGGGGAGGGCATTTGTTCCTTTAGGAGTAATGAAAGGGGGGAATGTTAGGTAGGAGGTGGTCCTATCCCACCCCCATTGCCATTCCTGCAGTGAAAAGATCACATGTAGACCAAGGAGGGAGAGGTACTCACCCCCACAGCATACTGTCTTGTGATATAACATAGAGATTTACACAAATAATGCAGCCCGCAGCCCTGTAAACAAACGCATTTTGTATCAGAACAGACTCCATCTTTTTACAAGACCTAAAAATCATTCCTTTGTAAACTCAGCTCTGCCTTCCCCGACACCTCATACAGAGAGCCCAAGACACTACCAACCCCTTTTCTGCCAGCTCTGCATGAGCCTTGTTCTCACAGAAGTCCAGCCCTTATTGTTGCAACTGTTTAGTATCACTTCCACAGAATGTGCTCTCTGCTGTGCGTGAGACCAGAGCAAGCCCCAGCTCAAGTGCCCTTCCATCTCCACTAAACTGCCCCTGCTCAATCGACCCTCACCCCACCAGGCCAGGGTCCACCATTCCTCGACCCTTCACTCTCTTTCATGATGATACCCATCTGACCCCCTCACATTGTCCATTCCAGAACACCCACCATTGATTTAATCCCTTGCAGCAGTATATTCATCCTAACACTAACACATGTCTATCCGTGTCATGAGGCATTAGGGAACATAAACAGTAGATCAAATTCCTAAGGGGAGACACCTGGGAGCAAGACCCTGGTATCTATAAAGCTTTGAATACAGAGGTCGGAATTCCAATATATTATACCACCTCTTCTAAATACCCCCTGGAAACAAGGAATTTATGTTTGCCATTATTGTCATAGTATCAGTTCCTGTTGTTTAGCTTAGACAGTTAGGCTTGTGTTACATTTACCCTGACCTTCACTATGCAGATGAGCCCAGCTGACCCATGTGCCTAGCTGACCTCATGGGAGGATAGCTCAGCGGCAATGTGCTCACCTTGGAAGCATGACGACATAGAGCAACACAGGTTCAATCCTCGGGTCTGTGCTTAGAAATGTTGTATATATTATTGCTAATCAGCAGACAAAGTTCCCTGGCTAGGTTATAACAAAGGTAGGCAAACATGACTGGCACAATAACCACATCCACCGTACTGTAGATCTATGAACATAATCCACAGGGTTTAACCCTGGGGCTAGGTTTCACAACACCTACATCCCATAGAGATGGTTACAGAGTAGTATATTTGATAAGGGGTTCCAAACTGGCAAGGGAGAAAATGAAAAGCGTGTCTCAATTTTGAAATAATGTACCCACTGGCTCAATAACAAGTGTGATTGTTTATCTATTTTACATTCTAGCAATAAGGCACTATGCAGATGAATTTAACAGCAGCTCTGGCATGTTTAAAATTGATCTAGTACATACACATCTACATGAAGATCTCCCAATAATTGAATGTAGGCCTTTAGTACCATTCTGCTGTGGGATTCAGTTGCATGGCATGAAACCTAAAATCTGCATTTTCCACCTGCAGATGACTCAAGTATGTAAGGGATTAAAGATTATATGGCCCATGAAGTCACAAGAAATTCCCATCCAACCAATCAGTTGAATATACTGGATTGACATAATTCTACCCCACACCCCTACTCCCTGAGCCTCTGACTGTTGAATCTTCTTTGTTTGTGGTCGACCCGAATTCTTCTTTGGCCAACAAATCTAAAATTCTCAAATGTGTATCATGATTATCATGCATATCTACAGAACACATTGGCGGTTTAAGCTGCATATAAACCAAGTTATGTCACATTCACATACCATACACCAGCTGTGAACACGCTAAGTGGATGGCACAGTGGGAAGTTCATAACTTCGATTTCAGTGAATATCTTAATTGAGATAACATCACTCCATGTTAGTTGATTTGATATCTTGGGCATACAAATCATACAGCTACGAGCATAACTTTCTTTTGTGTTATACATGCACAGTGTTTATCTCAGATCTAGCGTGCAGGTTCCCAAGCAGATGGAAAACTTTCTGGTTTCTAAGACTAACATAAGAGATACTGGGCCTCATCAGAAGTCCAGGGGTAAACCTTAAAAGTGGTGGTAATGGAATTAGTGCCACCAATACCACTCCGCCGGATCATGAAACAGCACAAAAAAAAGCCAACTGCAGTAGCACCCGCCGCTATTACAGCTGGCACAATTACAGCCGGCCACATGAGGCAAAAACACTGCCATATCACAAGTCCATGTCTGGCGCAATTATTGCCAAAAAACAGCGCTAATACAGCTGAAAACATGGCGCAGTTATCTCAAGCTTCTAGCTGGAGGTAAATGAGCACAGGTCTCTGAAATGAAGCTACAGGTGGTCCCAATCCATCCCAGCGGGCTACATAATGAACACCCCTATCCGAAACACTGTTTCCAACACCATGATGCCACTAGCCACTGTGAGCTGGGACAGGCTGCCTCTCATGCTGCACCTGGGAGCACAGGAGGTCGGGGGGAGGAGGAGGAGGAGAGCTCCAGCAGGGCACGCACCGATCCCCAGGGTTAGGCCCTCACCCTGAACCCTTACTGACATCCACTTGGTCACCCTGTAACACCTCAACAGGAAGGTCATAACAGAGCTGCTCACCACAATACAGGACGATATAGGGAGCAGGTTCAACATCCAGAGAGCTGTGTCCCCACTGCAGAAGCTAGTGTCTGTCCTACAATTTCTAGGAACTGGCACTTTCCAGCACAGTCCGGCCATGATGCATGGCATGGCACAGTCCACATTCTGCGCAGTATTGGGCCAGGTGTTTTAATCTCTCCTGTGGCAAATGCAATGCCACATCTCACTGCCTACCACCCCATCCCAGGTCAATGCCATGAAGGTACAGTTCTATGCCATTGGCCAAATCCCAAATGTGATCACTGCCCTGGACTGTACCCATGTTGCACTAGTGACCCTCCATACCCAGGAAGCAGTGTACGAAAACCGCAAGCACTTCCATTCCCTTAATGTGCAGGTGGCCTGCAACCCCAACCTGTACATCACCCACTGCTGTGCCCGATACCCTGGTTCTACCCACAATGTCATGGTCCTATGGTACAGCACACTGACAGGATACATGGAGAGGCACACAGGACAACGGAACTGGATAGTGGGTGAGTAAAAAAGCCAGCACACATGCCCTGCGAAGCACATGCCCAAATGGGGGGATGCAAATGACTAAAAAAAGAGTGGCATGACAAGCAAATGTGAAATCTGTACTTCACCACCTCTCACGCCATTGACCCATGCACGGTGGAAATGCACTGACACATGAAAGCCATCATGTCCGCTGCACATATCTCAGACAGACACCTTACATAACATATGCTGCAAGGGAAAAGGGTGCATGTGAAGCCCAAGCAATGCATGACACGAGTGACACTGTATGCACAGACATAGAATAGACACACGCTGTGAAATGAGGGTCCTTTTGCGTGCACAAGTAGTCTATTGACCTGATATTGTGCACATCCATCCCCACGCCTTACACAGTGTCTAATGCCTCTACCTCCCCCATGCATGTCACTCAGGATACCCACAGCTTCCCTGGCTAATGACCCCTGTGCGTGATCCACAAACACCACAGGAGACTGCCTACAACCAGGTTCACAGCAGGACCTGTGTGTTCATCGGCGTATTTGCGCCCACCTTAAGGCAAGTTTCTGCTGCCTTGACCATACCAGTAGAACACTGATGTACGCTCCAGAGAAAGTGAGTAAAATTGTGCTCCAAATATATCAAACACATCAGAGACATAACTACAAACAATATGGATTAGTGTTATAATGAGTGAAACAATCAACAAGAGAAATAATTGTGACTATTAATAATAGATCTACAGGGGAGTATTCCCTTTTATGGTCATTTATGAAAATTAAATGGAGTTGATTCAAGTTAACAAACAAGAGGAGTGCTGCAGGAACTGGGGATCACACCAGAAGGTAGTGATAAATAAGAATCAACATTAGTTATGCCATACACTCATCAAGGGCTAAGTCCAAAACATAAACCAACATGACTCAAATATTGCTTTTTAATACTGGTGCACCAATTTCTGTAATGTGCTATTAAATGAGCTGAAAAGCCTAGAAAGAAAACCAGAGATTCGGGCATGTATTGCCCTTCAGGGGTTTTATGGCTCAAATTGTTAATATTATTGTTTGTTTGTTTGGCGGTACAGCCTGGAGGAATCTAAGTTCTTGACCTAGCAGTTAGAGGAATTCAGTAAATGTGAGGGTAAAATGTCACCTTAATTTACAAGTGTCAAAATAACAAAGTTGCTATTCTCTTCTTGATTGTAGGATAGACTTTTGATGCGAAGGATACTTTGAAGGAAGTTCAAATACCTTGCAGCCAGAAACATGTTACATCAACTAAGGCTACAATTGTGCTTGGACCTAGGGCTCTACATGCTATTTAAAACATTAGATCTCAATGGGCAAGCAAGGGCATGTTTATTAAGGTGGCCATTAATATACAATGGACAATGACCATGTAAAACTTTATGTGTAAGAGTTAAACGTTTGAAGGTAATCCTTGATTCAACTGGGAGCAATCCAACGTCCTCAGCATTGGAGTGATGTGATTATGCCTAGAGATTTTGGATACTGCTGAGTGCTGCAGTACTTTATAAAATCTGAAGTTTTTTTTAGCAAACCTCAGTTTAAGTGTGCTATATACTGCCAAGAGAAATGTACTTTAAAATTTAAATTAAATCAATTACCAACTGGGGATATACTTGGAACTTGGAATAAAGTCCTTGTAGCAAATGAATTTGCCATTTCATTGCTCAGAAGCGAAAATGAATCACTAAAGCATCTCATCATCTCATGACTGTCTCTGGAACACTCGAGAAAGTATGGCCCTAAAACCTTTCATTGTGTCATGGCACAGCTACAGATGAGGCCCTTTGGCTTCATTGTCTGGAGATGTTTAACCATTTTTATGTTTTTTTTTAAATGTTGGATTTGCAATGGCCTAGTCAGGCAAAGTGATTTTTATTCTACAAAAAATATATTAGAAGACTTGCTAGTGCTAGTCGTTCTCATGGGGCATGGCAGAATGTGCATGTACCCATTTGTTGTTAGCTTTGACACATATTAGAAAAACCATATAGCCACACAGAAAGAAGAACAATGTATTCTAATTGCGGTTGCAGAGGTTGAAGACAGGCAAGGTGTGTGCGAGTTGGTAGCTGAAATAGCTTGGTTAGATTAAGGGTTAGATTAGGGTTAGGGTTAGGGTTGTGGATGGGGTTAGATTTAGGGTTAGGGTTAGGGTTTGGGTTAGGGTTAGGGGCTAGGGTTGGGATTAGGGTTAGATTAAGGGTTAGATTAGAGTTGGGGTTGGGGCTAGGGCTAGGGTTAGGGGTTAGGGTTGGGGCTAGGGTTAGGGTTAGATTAACGGTTATATTAGGGTTAAGGTTAAGGTTAGGGTTAGGGTTGGGTTAGGGTTAGGGTTAGATTAACGGTTATATTAGGGTTAAGGTTAAGGTTAGGGTTAGGGTTAGGGTTAGATTAACGGTTAGATTAGGGTTAAGGTTAGGGTTAGTGGTTAGGGTTGGGGATAGCGTTTGATTAAGGATTACATTAGGGTTAGAGTTAGGGTTAGAGTTAGGGTTAGGGTTAGGTTTAGGGTTAAGGGGGTGGGTGTGGGGGTTGGGGAGGCTGGGGGAAACCCCCCAATATGTATAAAAACTTAAAAACCTTACAAGGAGCTGGCCAGTGCCGAAATGTCAGCACTGGAAAGCTCCATGTAACGTTTTAAAGTTACAAAAAAGCATTAAAATGCAATCTTTACATGTAAAGGTGCATTTCCATTGAAACCAGTCCATTTATATTTTCAATGGACTGGTTTAGATGGAAATGCACTTGTACATGTTAAAGATAGCCCATCGATGCTTTGGCAGATGATGCTTTGCATTAGATGGTTTGGTTTGTAGATGATTTTTTTTCGACGGATTCACCATAAACCCAATGAAGCAATGGTGAAAGTACCTTGATATATTGACAGGGTCAAGAGAACAGAGTTCTCTTGATTTTGTTGTATCTATTTCCTCTCTATTTTGGTTTGAAGTACATAAGAAGTCATTCAAGTCATCCAATACATATTTTTCACAATTTAAAGTAACAAACCATGTGGGTGGGCCTAGGTTCCTTGGCATACAAGGTACATCATCATGACATCAAAACCAATATTCTTTTGTAGCACACATGTTTACCAAGTGATATGTGAGACTCGGCTGCAAAATCTCATCTTTGTCTTGTATCTTTTGAAGCAGTTGTGTAGCAGACATTTTTAGGAAATTAGAGACTGTTTTTAACATCCATATCTATCCATAACATAGAGCTGCTAGATCACTTCCAAGGAGGGGGTGGAAAATGTATTCTACATTTTGTCTGAATTGTGTGTCTTCTGAATGCATTAGTAAAGAGCGATATGCTGATGCACACATGTGTGTGGATCTTTCATCATATCTTCCTCCTTTTGCTCTAGGAAAAAGTAGACAAAAAGAATCTGCTTCTACACTATTCTCCCAAATGCTCATTGAGGATCCTTTGGCTTGAAGCATTTGATATGTTTCTAAAATGCATCTTCTATAGAGTCTTTGGAATGTACTGGTGAATTGTATACTGGCCTAAAATGTTGGCTGCAGTAACAGGATCTACACATTCAAATTGGCCAGTTTGAAGTCAATATTCGATTATTTGGGTGTTTTTTCTTAGGTTTTCCTCTCTGTTTATATCTTTGTAGTATTCTTTGTTTCATTTGAGATATTGTAGGGATTGTCTAACTTAGTTTAAGTCGACACGTTTTTGCCACATTTATTTGTCTTTTGTTTGGGCACAATTAACTAGTACAATCAAAGATTGATCTATTGGCCATTTTGCTTCTGGAGTTTCTACAGATTTTGTAGCATCTGAAGGCAAATATACTACTTTGCCATGAATGCCTCATAGTAACTTGGGTGGAGGCAATTCATCCGTTTTCCGTTGAAGGCATAGTATAGCTTCAAATGGGTGTATTGTATGGATTATAATGCTCTCCTAAAAGTTAAGTTTTTGGAGAGCTTTTGGAAGTGTTAAGATTTCTAAGT
The DNA here is from genome assembly GCF_040938575.1 of Ambystoma mexicanum. Lineage (NCBI taxonomy): Eukaryota > Metazoa > Chordata > Amphibia > Caudata > Ambystomatidae > Ambystoma > Ambystoma mexicanum. The sequence goes on along the minus strand of NC_090939.1, from coordinate 434,093,226 downwards.
TATTAGTGATAGCACATGATGGCATTTGATTATTGCCAAGCTTTGTATTGCAGTATGTGCAAACTATTGAAGGGTCAGTTATTTTGTGTTTCTGCTGTTAGATATAAATGTAACCCTGTAATAAAATGCAGGGTCTGAAAATGAGAATAAAAATGAATGAAAAGTGAGGTAACCTTGTGCTACATGTCTTATGTTATTGATGCTGGTGACTTTGCAAGGTGAAGATAACAAGATGCTCAATTTGAAAGTATATGTCAAGGTTAAACTGGATATTCTTTTCACATGTCTGTCTGTCCGTGCCCTCTGGGTTTCCGGGTAATAGGTTGTGTATGCCGGTGGCCATCTAGTTAATTTTTGTTTCCCTATCTGTGTTTTCAGCCCCTGGTGACGTGTAAAATGGAGGGAGCTGGTTCAATCCGCCAGTAGGGGGACCTATCGCCACTCTGAGGAGAAAATATGTTTTCTGGAGGCAACTGTGCCTTTGGGAGCAGGGAGATGGCATGCCCCAGTGAGAGAGTGAATGTGTGCTTTTGCCGTGAGGAAGGGAGAGACGGGAGCAGTTAGGAGAAGAATGAGGGGTTGAGAAGCGACAGGTGCAGGGTGCTAAACCTTGTGCTGTTTCCTCTAGCCAAAATAAAGCAGTCCGGGTTTGCTTTTATGTGGTCAGCCTGACCCTATCTGGAGCTTGCAGTGGCTTGTCAAGCACCCGGGGAGAGGAGCGCGATATTAGGGGTTTGTCTCAGTCATCCTGAACGGACTTCCCATTGGAAGTGTTTTGAGCAGATTGAGGCAATCTGGACTTGAGATAGGATTTGTGGCCCGTGCCTTTCTTAGCTTGATTATGGTCTAAATGGGCAGAGGTGCCCACGTGTGACACTTGTTTTTCTTTCAGAAAACCAAACTCAAGCTATGCTAACTAGGCCTTTCCCTTTAGACATTGTATTCTCTTTTCCATCTTATAACATTTCTTCCATCCTAGTTAAGGAGATGAAGTTATAGTCGGGCGTGTTTTCCACCCCCTAGGTCTGAATCGTTATACCACATTATCTGGGTGGTCTGGTACAAGTTGTGTATCCAAGTGGGTAGTGATTGAGAGAGGGACCATTTCCAGAGCAGGTTCCCGGCAGCTTCATCGTCCTCAGGTTGACCTCGCATCATTGTAATATGTTAGGGAACAGGAGATAACCTCCCCTTTCTTCTCTGACAGACTTGTAGTGTTTTCTTTAGCGTAAAGGGTATCATAAGTTATGAATAGTCATATCTTGAAAAAAAATAATACATTCTCGAGCTGAGGTTTAACTCAGTGAGGACGTGAGTAAGGCGATGGAATAACTCTAAAAGCACCCAGTTCAAGGTTGTGGCAACTGACAGGTATGTGTGCCCTAGACACACTGTGGACTGGCAAGGACTCAACTTCTACTGTCAAGTCCAGTAAATCCTTATTTATTGCAGTGTTTTTTGCATGTGGGCCTGATCCAGCCTAGTAGTAGGGATCTTAAACGTGGTGTGGTTTGTCCTAGCTTTGTGGGAGTTTTGTTTGTGTGGGTTGTATCTCCTTGTTGTGGTAGACTGCAGCTGCCTGAGGGTTAAGGTTTTGACTATGGGCTATCGGCTTTGGTAGCAATGCCTACCCTGCCACATGCCATCTTTGATAGAAATTGAATCTGATATGCAGCTATAGGTTGTCCAGCAAAGTTGTATGCCATTATTGAGAACTTAGGTAACCCCTGCAGCATTCCAGGTTCATTGTAGTATTCAAATGACATTTATATATCTATTAATCAAATAGGTGTGTTGCACTTTCTTCTTAAAGCAAGTATACACTAACCTGCATTTACTCCCCGAGGCATCTGTTAATAGGGCCTTACTGACTATATTAATAGACACTAATTATGTATTTATCCGATGTCTTAAATCCAAGTGACCAACCAACCCTCAAATGTTAAAATGAATTGATGCTATTTAATTATTAATGTATCCTATGTCTGAAATTCAAGGGACCAACCAACTCTCAAATGTTAAAGAATTGATTTTATTAAATAATTGATTTATCCTATGTCGGAAATCTAAGCGCCCAACCACCCCACATCAATGTTGCTGGATTGAATGTGTTTAATTATTTATTTATTCTATGTCTGAAATTTTAAGCACCCAAAAACCCACAGCAATAAATTGTTGCTAATTATTTGTGTATTTATGTGCGTTCAACATATATATATACTTGATGTGACCAGGTGAAGAATTTTGCAATACATGGCATTTGATGGCAGTGGTTGAAAAAAGAGAATATGCTTATTGAAAAGGTTACATCAGGGTTATTGGCAGCAACCCTGTATATATATATATATTAATAGAGGTGCTTAAAAAATACTTCAAAAAATAAAAGCATACCTGTACTAGGTTTAGTTAGATGCAGATATTGTTAAATCTGCAAATAGAAATCTTGGAGAGTTTCATATTGTGTGTGATGCAGGAGGCTGTGACTAGCAGGAGACAAGTACCTTCAGAGTTGAAATGTACTTCTGAAGTGTTGAAGTGAGGTGACAGGGTTACATGTAGAGTTTTGGACGGCAGGTGTGGTGGCAGGAGCGGTTGAGGAAGATGGGTTAGAGGAGGACAGCCTACTCCCTGAGAAAGGAACAGCCTTTCTCTGAGCACCAGGGTGGTTGGAGCGGGTCTGGCAGTGCATAGAGGTGGTACCGAAGGAGTACTGCCTGTGTATATTTACCATGTCCTTCAATTATGTCCAGTTGTGCCTTCATTTTGACATTTTCTTTTGCAAAATTAAATTTAAAAAGTTATTTGCCATGAACCCTGCTACGATAAAATCTACTGTACCTACTACACCATGAACCGGTCAGACTGCGTATTTGCGATATTCCATCCTTGGTAGATCTAGCTTGCTTGGATGATGAATTGTTTGATCCATCCACATTCGACATCCTCGATTTTGATATTGATCCAAACTGGGATGTACGAACCAAATTGAAAAATAATTCCAGATTTAACCCTCCTAGTCCTGCTGGTGGGTGCATAAAGGCGTTCCATGATTTATGTGTCAGTGACCTATGAAAACTGCGCAAACATTTTAATACCAATGCCAAACGGAATCTGAAACTTTACAGTGCCAAGCCATTATTGAGCTACAAAGCTTATATAGTATCAGCATTAAGCCGATCAACAAGGGCTCCAACATTGTTGTGCAAGACTAGACCAAGTATGTTGCTGAGGCCAACCGACAACTTCAGGATCGTACATGTTATTGTGCTTTGTCAACTAATCCTTTCCCTGAAATACTATCTGAATTTACATCTCTATGTACCAAGTGGCATGAGAAGGGTCTACTTGTGAATGATATTGTAAACTGTCTTGTTCCTTCCAGCTATACCATACTTACGATTTACTTTTTGGCTAAGACTCATAAATCAATGACACATCCGCCTGGAAGGCCCATTGTCACCTTATGTGGATCTCTATTAGAACATATGGCACAATTTATTGACAAAACCCTATTTCTATTTGTGCCTGTCCCACCATCCTACATACATGATACCAAGGATTTCTTGAAACACATAGATGATACACCTTGGGAGGAAGGCCTCATTTTGGCCACCCTTGATGTGGTTTCATGTGGTTTCATTATATACATCTATTGACCACTACGTGGGAATGACAGCCTTTTTGGATACTCGGTCACTAAATTTGTTGTCGCATAGTACCATGATCCTAGAAATGTTGGGGTTCTGCCTTACTAATATTGTGTTCTTATTTGAAGGCTCTTTCTTTCACCAAGTGAGGGGGACTGCCATGGGGAGTACCTTTGCCACGCTTATGCCAATTTAACCATGGGTGGTGGGAAGCTACTATCCTGTCTGACTTTCTTTCTCTGAGATTTCCTACACCGGCGGTACATCAATGATGTTTTTATATTTTGGAAGGGCACAGAGGGTGATTGGCTATCATTTGTCAAGGTCACTGAAATTGTGTACCTGGATGTTACCGTGACACTTGGCCCATCGGGCATTCATACCACTTTACACATAAAATCTACGAATACTGGTATGCCTTTGCATGCCAGTAGTTGCCATCCACCTGCTTGTAAAAACAGCATCCCTTATTGCGAACTTATTTGCTTTCGCCGCAATTGTACTGACATTTTACAATTTGATCGAAGCTGTACTTCGGCAGCTTCACATATTTTGACACAGGGCTACCACAAAAAAGTTAAAGTTATTGAAACTGCCTACATCAAGGCACATTGTCAATAGAAGAAAGACTTCTGCATGGTACTCGGCTAGATCAAGTCAATATCAATGAAGATGTATGCCTTATTGTCACTTTTGATACAGCTACCGCGAGTGTCCGCAGAATTATTGAAAAACATTGGCGGGTCCTCACTCTGGATAAGGATTTGTCTTCCTCATTGCCCACACATCCAGTATTGACCTAAAAACAAGTACCATCCCTCAAGGATAGATTGGTATCCAGTTTTCTATTTCCCTTAATAATACATTGCGGTCGACTAATTAACTTGCTGGAAATCACACAGGCTTCTCTAAATGTTTAAAATGTAAAGTGTGAGTTCATGCTACTGTACAACAATCGGTTATACATCCTATCACTGAATCCAAATTTGACATCAAACATTCGATTAATTGCGATACTGCCTTCATAGTGTATGTGCTTTCATGTTCATGCCAGAAATGGTACATTGGCAGTACTACATCTAAATGGAAACTACGCATTTTACAACATTTGAGAGCCATTAAAAACTCTGACCCTGCGTACCCCAAGGCCAAACACTTTAGGGAAACTCATGACAATGATTTTCATTTACATAATTTCTTTTCTGTAGCCCATGTCCCTAAACACCAGAGAGGAGGTGATCGGACCTTGAGTTTGCGTCAACTTGAAACTGATTGTATTCTCGACTTTGACACCAACTTTCCCAATGGACATAATGTGGATGAGGAGCTCTATACCTTATATCTTCGAACTTAAATATTTCTATTGTTCTCCTATTTTAGATGATTTATTTGGTTATAGTGCATCTTCTCTATATGTATGTGTGTTTTATTCTTTCTGCTCATAATATTGCTGATGCTAGGATTTTGTGCTTAATTTTTTCTGGTCTACAGACCCCTATTCAGATTCTATTGTTGTTTTTCACTGTCTTAATGTCCAGGATAATGGGGGACTACATGGGGGACATCACTGTCCAGCAATGTCTATTGAGCACATATGTTTTTCTTGCATTAGATTTAGATTTACATTTTGTCAGACTTTATTCATACCTAGATTTTTATTGCTTTTTGCATTTGCACTTTATGACTTTGCTCTACTATCATTTAACTTTGAGACTATTCATGGGTCTTTATCTTTAGAGGTTAATGGTGGTTCTAAACAATAACATCTTGCTTTGTCTACCCCACACAGATCTGTATGCCTAATTGTTGGTGCTGGTATTCTGCCTTTATGCAGTGCCTGATCATGACGCAGTCAATTTTGTGGAGACTCACTGGTGATTTATTTTAATCTACCAGATTCGAGTTTATGTTGGCTGTTTTTGCCGGCATCCTTGGTCCATTGCACTTGCACTTTACCTTGTAGCACTTTATTATGATGATGTTGTAAGACTGGTTAGTGTCTGCATGCATTTTGCAGTTTGGTGATATTCTGGTTTCACAGTTGATTTTATGGTGTTTTCTATCAGCAAGTTTGCTTCTGTCTACCTCATTTTGATAAGTGATATCAATCTGTACAAATCGATGGTGGATTGCGACGCCATACATTTTGGTTCATGCACTTGCACTTTGTTTTACAGTCTCAATACGATGGTATACTGCACTACCACTTTACTTTGTCAATTATGTATTGCAAGTGTATCCGTTCAAATCAACCTTCCATTAATGATACAATGTTTTATTCAGAATATGCATTTTAACATCAAGCTTTGTATTTTCTATGGTCCAGTTTGGGGGTACTTTGTTCCAACTGCTGTACAATCACTCAATTGTCACAAGGGAAAGGGGGGAGAGAGGCACTCTGGCAGCTCCTTAAGCTGTCGGGCGTTCCTTAAACTGTGGCTGGATAATTTGTGAACTTTTGTTTGAATTAAGAGAACCAAGTGACTGTTATAAGCCTTTTTTTCGAGCTTTGAAGGCACCCAAATCAATTACTGTGTGTTTATTGTTGTGGTACCATTGTGAAAGATCTAGTTTTATATTTCATCTAATCTTCAATGTTGAATTGTCGGACGTTCTACATGGCTTATTTACTAACTTCTGGTATGCCTCAAAATTTACGCCAGAAGGGATTGACAATACCTACGGCACGACTCCCTTGTCTCTCTCGTAGGATTGTCCATCTTCCCTCTGTTACTATGTTAGCCAGCTCCTATTGCACAAAGATTCCATCAACCCTTGAGCACGTAAGCAAAGTTCTTCCAGTGTCTGACACTCTGTCTCTTTATGAGCCTATAACGGAGGAACAACCTAAAAGTGACGATATGAGAGCAGCACTCCCACTCTCCGACAACACAATGTTGCATACACCCTTGCCTTGTTTGACTATTAAAAAAAGAGGCACTAAACACTTATATAGACCTTTAACATCCTCTCCATGTTTCGAACCTGAACTCTCACTACATCCTAGACACTCTGATTCGAATAATTCCATACTGCAGGATTCCAAGAGCGTAATTAATCTGATCTCAGCCACTTTACGCTCGGAGTGTTCACCAAGTTCCCCTTCTATTTCCTTTGTTTATCCGACACCTCGTAGAATTCAAATACAAGTTCCACAGGAACTTTCCTTTCAAAGTGCTGCGGGAAAATTCCCTTCTCAGAATCCATCTATTACCTCATTATCTAATCTGGTGGATAAAATAAATGTGCCGTCTAAGAGCTTATCCCCTGTTGCAATAACATCACCAGTGCGGAATGTACTATCAGGCGACTCACATCCCCCTCCAGCTATCCTCCCAATAGAGGCCAGGGTTGCTCTATCAACATCCGATATCACTTTGGCCGCTATGCAGCTACATCTACAAAGTCTGTTTAAACTATTTGAATGTTTAGATGCCAAAGTTACTGCTCATTCAGTAGAAGCAAACGAAACGTTAGTACTACTCAAGACTTTGGCTGATAATCTGTCATCAAATCCCTACGATCCTTGTCCAACCAACAATGCTCATGATGACGATATTTAAATCATGACCATCGGATCAACAAGTTCCCTGTCCCTTAATTTTCCACCTCTGCAGATTATACCTGCATTTGCGGATATTATTACTTCTGAAGGACGGCTGAATCTTTCCGCCACTCGTGATCCTGTGAATGATATACACACTACTCTCACAACTGATCCTTCTATCTTAGAGCTCTCACCTCCCCCAGCCTCTATGTCTTCTGTGATTACTGTTGAGAAAGGAAATGATATTCCGTCCTTACCAGCAAGGAGAAACAGAAAAAAGACTTCCAAAATCTCTCACAATACGCAGAAAAAAAAGAAAAACTCCAACCTGTTTACTCTGACATAGCAGAAGCAAACCATGAAAACTTTTTTTCAAACTTTGATCCCGGTACCTGAGTCTTTAGTAGTTACACAAGGCTCTCAAGATTCAATACAAACGTCAGTGTCTAAACAACCTTTACTTACGCTGGCTCCTGCTCTGGCGTCAACCATTAGTAGTGTAACTTCTTGTCTTCCGATCCAAGCCCCAATTGCTTCCTTGACGAGCAAGTCAGTGTCTATTCTAGATTCTACACGACCGATATTAGTATCCACTCCTTCAGTGCCTCCTACTACTGGTCTGCAGAATCCTCATCCCATATTGGGACTTACAACTGTACCCCTGGCTAATAACGTAGTGCCGTCTTCAAATCTGATCTTATCTGTTCCACCTCCGTGTCAGAGCCCTTTACAGTCTGATATCGGGTCTATCATCCCAGCGTTGCCCTCAGTACCTATTACTACCATGGACTCTAGCCATCCTCCCTTAGATGCCTTGATTCGTGAACTTGAGCTAACTTCTACTTGCCAACATCCAAACAAAGGCAAAGGCCAAACAAACCGAGTGGTTAGTGACAAAATTGTGTCTTCAGCCACATCGACCCTTCCACCACAATCTCGGCGGAACAAATACGTGAGGCTGTAGATGCATATCTGGCCTCCTGCTCTCAGCCTATCCTTTCTAAACTTCCTCAAAAACCAAGTGGTCCAATTTCGTCTCTGAGCCAGTGGCTCTTACCGAGTTCTATGCCAACATCCACAGTAACTCAACAATCTTCTCTGCGTACTGACAATCGGCCTCATGCTATTCCATCTCACGCTACAGATTCATCTAAACCTAGCTTAAACAATCCTCTTTATTTTGATAGCCACAATTCCCGAAATAACATCCCAGCGATACCCACCTCTTATCCATTGGCACGGCGCAAATGTATTCTCTAATTTTGAAGTGTCGAGGAGGAAATTTTGGCACCTACGATTTGAACCGCCGTAGTGTGCTCAACATCTTCTCCGAAGTGGTGGAGCTTGAAGACATAAGCTCGAGTGATATTGAGCAGATTGAATTTATTTCTGAAAATACTTGTTCAGTGGTGCGTTTGTGGATACCTTCGGGTATCGTTCTAAATACCATTTGGAAATCGAAAATGCAATTATTTTCGATGGGGTTTCTATTAGCACAAGATCCAGCATTCATGAATGGGGACTCTAATACAAAGCAACCATCTAATCAATCTAGCGCAAGCCTCCCTTTGATGCAGAACATTGGCCGGGCTAAGTCGTATATGTCATAACCATTAGAAACATCCAAAGATCATCTAATTAATGTTGCTAGTTGGAACACTAGAGGTTACACACATCTACAAACCTCTATTGCTAACTTTCCAGCTGTTATGGACATAATAGCATTACAGGAAACCTGGCTCCTACAAACACCTGTATGGAACAATTATGAGATTGTTCTCCTTCCAGCTATTGGGAGTCAAAAAGGTCGACCATCATCAGGATTGTTGACAGGAGTGAACATGTCTAGTGGTTTTGCCATTGAAGCCTGGTATTCTGTTTCTGCTTTTATCCAACTTGTTAAGATTACATGTCCAGCACATACTATTGCATTGATTAATATTTATCGTAATCCTTTGGGGTTGACTGATACTGCTTTCTATGCAGGTTTGTCCAGACTCTTAGATTTAGTGTTCCTTTCCCAAGACATTACGGATACCCTTATTGTAGGTGATCTTAACTTGGACTGTATTAATCCTAAAGGAAAAATCACAATGGAGAAGGTTAAGCGATGGACCTCCTTTATGTCAAATCGCAATTTTCACATGACCAATGGTGAAATTCAAGGCGATATTCCGGCTCAGCCCACATGGCATAGGGGTTCCATATCTACTACAATAGACTATATGTATACACATACCAACTTAACTGGACAAATAAGCACTTTTAAAATAGTTCCACAAATATATAGTGATCATCATCTACTAGTGCTTACAATCAAGTGGAATTATTTAGCTATCAGACGGTCATATTATACGGACGACCTAATAGTCAATAATGCTAAAAGGTGCTTTTGTTGGTCAAATAATAACTTGTCATCTCTAGCTCGTTTAGTCATCTCAAATAATAGCTCAATTTGCCCAAAACAGTATACTAACCTTCTCCTTACATTTGATTCCCGTATGAAACTAAATCCAAAAACAGAGCTTCACTCACACAAACATAACTTCAATCAACTAATCAAGGCTAAAAAGTCTGAATATCATCGTGAAAAAAGAATGATTGTCAAAATGAATTTGCCTAATTTAATTCAACAGTTGAGAATCGTTAAACCCAGATTCCACAATTGGATGAAACAACGCCGTGCACACATCTTGCAAGTAGATGGTGAACATATGCTCAAATTAATAGCAAATAAGAATACAGCCGAAACCTAGGCAATTTTCAACCAATGTGCTAATAAATCTCAAGGTAATTTACAGGCCTCTAGTGTTCCTGAGACCCAATGGATCTAGCCTGTATGCAGACTCGTCGTTTGTGCCTTTGGTCAAGCTACCTAATGATTCTGAGCGTTGGTCTCTTGCTTGTTCCCCACTTATACTTGAAGAATATATTAGACATTTTAGCTCTTCTCGGGCTAAAGGCCCTGATAGCCTTAGTAATCATATGTTTAAATTGAACCCTTCAAAGTGGGCTGGAATATTAAATAATCTCTTCCAATCTATCATCAGAACTCGCAAGATTCCCATGGAAAACATCTATTATAGTTCCTATTCACAAAAAGGGCGACCGCACTTTACCGTGCAATTATAGACCCATTGCCCTTCTTGATGCCCCCGGAAAGCTTTTTTCCAAACTTATCTTGAGGGACTTTAACATCTGGACCAAAGTAGCTCATGCAAGAGACCCGTTTCAAACGGGTTTTCTTGCGGGTCTAGGCACAAATATTAACTTGTTCTGTCTTAACGCCCTTAAATCTCAAGCGCAAAATACCAAACAAGCTCTTTACTTTGCCTTTGTGGATCTCCACACGGCATTTGATGCCATTTTTCGTCCGATTCGTTTTGCAAAACTTACCAGAGATAAGTGTCCGTCCACTCTACACCAAATAATTCAGTTGTTGCATGGGGAAACCTCAGTGCGCATTAGACTGAACTTAGAAGGTCTTCTATCTAGAGCCATTCCAACTGCTCGTGGCCTTAAACAAGGCTGCGTTCTTGCGTCAGCAATTTTCAATTACTTTATGTATGACGTTTGAAAGGTTTTTGAGGAAATAACATCGGACTCCCCCAAGATAAACAATTGCCAGATTCAAACTTTAATGTATGCCGACGACTTGGTGTTAGTTTCCAAAACCCCAGCTGGGCTACAAAAACTTCTTGATGGCTTTAATAGCTATATATTGACCAATGATTTATGTGCAAATACAACCAAAACCCAGGTCGTCGTCTACAGAACACGTAATATAATGAGATCTCTTCCATCTTGGGCCATCAATCACACAAATATGGCAATAGTATCAAGCTATGTTTATCTTGGTATGGTTTTTGATGTTAGTGCCTCGACTAATGCTCACCTCGATGCCATTAAATGTAAGCTCAACTCGGCTATCTCCCAAACAAAAATTATAATGCATTGGTATGGTGCTTTTTCGATGCAACCAGCAGTCCTCTTTTGGAAACAAAAAGCCACCCCATGTATCCTATATGGTTTGGAGTCTCAATCGCCATGGCTACCAAAAGTGTTTGATGAGCTCGAAGGCAAATTCTGGAAAGCCATTCTTCAGCTGCCCCAATCTATCCCGATAGTCTGGATACGGTATGAATTAGGTCTCACTTCTCTCAATGCTCAGTATCAGTGGAGAACATGTGCTTTATTGCGGAAAACCATTCTACCTCACTGTGAGTACAATATTTTACAATTTTTGTCGAATTACATTTCCCGTACTGAACACTCTTTTGTCAAACAATGGTTGCGGGCAATTTATCGCACTCTGGCAGAAGCAGATGCGTCGCTTAAAATGCTCTTGACCAATCCAAACAAAGTAAAACAACTAATTTACCGTAATGATTAGATTAATACTCAAAACAAATGCTTGCAATATAAGTCTGCAATCCCTGAAAAATTTAGACATAAGAGGTTGGGATGTATTGAACCTTATCTCTTAAAATTTCCCTGTAAGAGAATATGCTCAGGCATTCTCAGAATGCGCCTGAACTTATGGTACACTCGTGAACTTTTGCCCAAACGGAAGGGTAGTGAGGAGGTGGCCTCTTTCTGTAGATTTTGTTGTGATACTAAAGCCATGGAAACCTTAGAGCATATACTTTCGTTATGCCCCGCGCTAGTTCAAGAGCCCTTGACATTTTTCTCATGGCATTGTAGCTACCTGGGGAACTTAGAATCAGTAGAAAGATGGTCCACGCTACTGCTGACAACCAATGTCTCCCTTCAAATTGCCATTGTCAACTTTCTTTATGGAGTGAACTTAACCTGTTAAACAATTGTTGTTGTTTACTTGATTTCTCTGTCATTATTCAAGAATAGCATGTTGAATTTCCTCGTTCTTATTGTTTCCTTGTTAGACGTGTATTATATGAACTGAATAACTTCCTTTTCTATGTCATTGATAATGAGAATTGTACATTATCCTTATGTATCAATTTTAATGTTTCAATCAATCATAATGAATTTCTTCTTAAATTTCTTATGTACCTTTTAAGATTAATTGTATGTAATGTTTTGTATTGAAAAGTTGATTTATTTCAACGATATCAATAATAAATAAAAAAAAATGTTCTATGGTATGTCTTCTGTCATATTTATGAATGGTGTCCACATTAATGTGTTTGTCTCATGGATTTCATGGCCTCACTGTGCATAAGACATTAATTGGAGTTCACTAGTTGTTCTTCAAAGACCATTGTTATTTGCTACCCACTTCTAATGTATCTGTGCCACTGTGTTCTCAGGCGCAGATCTTTGCTGCTTCATCTATTTGTCCATTTCAACATGTCTGCCATGGTCGACACATTTTATGGTGCTAGCTTTTATAATTAATGGACATAATGAAAGGACTATTTGAGTCTATTTATATTGCTTTATTCCCTTGTTCCCCTTACGCGACCAAGCACTATGTAGAGCGCAAAACTCGGTGTACCTGTACTTGCGCCATGGTGTCATGCGTCTGTTTGTTTTGTTGTTGCTGATTTTATCTCCAGATTAAACTTGTGTACATTTATTTTCTGGGTCAATATTTTCCGTTTTGGATCTCACTGACATTGTGTCCCAAGCAGAGTGCGGTTTACACCCTCCTCTATTTTCTTTTTGTATATATATATATATATATATATATATATATATATATATATATATATTCAATGAAAAGATATTGTTAAAGCAATTTTATGGTTAAGTTGCACTCATAAAAAGCTATGAAATTCAATGAAAAAAATGTGCTTAAGGGACTTTATGGTTACATGTAAAACCGAAAACCCCCAGAAATTCACATGTTATGGTAAACTAAGCAACCATAACTCGCACCACCACTGTGAACTGCTAAGACAAACACCCAGTACATGAAAGATGAGATCACAATTGAGTGGGGTACATCTTAACCGTAGAGTCCCTTTAACAGAGGTTTTCTATCAATTGAATAGGTTTTTATAAGTGAAAATGTTTCATAATGTTACATCACTCTAAGTTATTAATACGTCCACTTTTAACATACATGAAAGAACTATTAACCTTACATAACAAACATATGTTTCGCAATGCATACCTATGTGAGTCGTTATCAGTAGAGCATACCCCAATAGGCAAATCAGAGCAGACATTTGCATCCTTTCAGGTCCTTGCTGACGCTCCTTGCACAACTTTGCTGCTATGCTGTCCAACATTCTGAGCTGCAGCCGCAAGCATATTTTTTTTTCCCATTCAAACCTACAACTTCTGCGATGCCGCATGACCGCAACTCTGATGCAATCCCGTCCAGCACTCTGGGCTGCAGTCGCAAGTCCATTTTTTTCCCAATTTAAACCTACAGCTTTGGCCATGCTGCAATGCTGCATCCCCCAATAAGTGACTCAAAGTAGGCAATCGTCCTTGCCGAGGGCCAAGCCCATTGTCAATGCACAAAACCTATATCACTATTTGTTGTGCCTCTGCCCATGCAGAAAAGTTATATCACTAGTTTTTGTACTTGTTTTTTCACACTTTCCCAAAAAATTCAAACACAGTACAGATTTGCAAAAGCATCCTTTCAGGTCCTTGCTGAAGCTCCTCACACCTATTTTTTGTCAGAGAGTACAGCGATAGTCACAGCGATCTGTTAATGCAATCCTGTGCAGCACTTCGCGCTGTAGCCAGGGACAGAAATTTAGCCACAGGCATAATTTATTTTCCCATTCAAACCTATCCCGATGTTGAAAATCTTCACTGCATAGCCAGTCCATGGTAGCCATGCCCCCTTGGACCCCATTGCCAGTCTCTTGTGGTCATGGCCAGTAGCCAGATTATCTGAGTCATTGCCTTTAGCCATGACTTGAACAATCTGGCCACTGCCCATGGCCACAGGCCATGACTTGGACAATCTGGCCACTGTCCATGGCCACCGGCTATACCTCAGTCACCAATGAAATATCACAATTTTTTCAACCTACATTATGACACTTTTCAAAAAATAAGACACAGACACATTTGCAAAACCATGCTTTCAAGTCCTTGCCAATGTTCCTTGCACAACTTTGCTGCAAATCTATCCATGTTTTATTTTTTGAAAAGTTTCAAGATGGATGCACATAAAATAGTCATATAACTTAGCTCCCAGTTGACAAAATCCATTCATACTTTGCAGTAAAATTCAAGGTTTTGTCCAGGGGGGTCAAAGTTATGGGGAGGTCCCAAAGTTTGCGGAAATCCTCATTGGCGCAATGGAGAAATATTTTTGCTCGCTCCCGCTCCTACAGCCCAAACCGCTGGGCTGATGTACACCAAACTTTTGCTAATAACAGCGGCTTGGGCCAACACCGTGCTTTAGCAATTTTGGTGTAAATACATCCACTTTTTTTTAAAAATGGCCAAAAAGTAGGAAATAAAATGAGTGATATCTGGGTCCAGTCCACAAACTAATTTCCTGATTCGGAGTCTGGGGACACCCCATGGACCAATCAGAGAGCAGCGTGACATTCATGGACATCATACGAGTCTGCTGGTTGGTCAATTAAAAACGTGAGGTGCATCAAAACTTTTGAAATAGGCGCCATTATGGATTTGAGAACAGCACCCGTAGCCTGCCGACATTGTGATAAAAGAAAATTAAAAACACAACATTGCACTTGTCAAACAAATGAAACAATCTCTTGGGAGCTGAGGGGTTATGATGATGGGATGGGATATGGCCATAAATCACCAACAATTGCGTGTTTGTTCTTCTACAAAGTCTGCAAACATCTCAGATGTTTGGGGACATTGCTGGGGAAAATAATTCTGCTTGTGGCTACAGCCCGAAGTGCTGGATGGGATTGTAGAAAACTTGCATGAGGAGCATTAGCAAAGAGCTGAAAGCATGCATTTGCAAATCTGTCCTGTGTTTTACTTTTTTGAAAGTGTCAAGAAGTAAGTACAACAAATTGGGATATAACTTTGCTGCCTGAGCAGTGGGCCTGGCCATCGGGACACAGACAAATGTCTACTATGATTTGCATATGGAGGTATGCATTATTGCCGAAGCTCATGCTCCATGTATTGTGGAGGCTGGCCATGGCTGAAAGCCATGAGCACTGGCCATTGGTCACATTATGAGGGTATAGTGGACACTGAACTAGGATGCAGGGTAGGTGCAGTGTATAACAGGGGTGGTTTGCTGGGGTTTGGGTCATGGTCGAGCCTCAGCCCTAGGCAATTCAACCATGACTTTCATACCCAGCATGCACTGTTGATAATGACCTGCCGGGAGCAACGGTCCCAGATGGCAGAGTTTTCACAGAAGCACCGGTACCTTTATCAACGGTGCATCCGGGAACCCATTCCTATGGAGTCCTACGGGAAGTGAGGGTAAGTGAGCATTTTGCGGTAAAGGGAACCTGTAAATGTTACGTTACTTTTGTTTTTTGAATGCACACATGAAGTAGACATGAAATGAAGTGAGGATGCTGTGAGCACCTACACTTGAACTCGTGTTTGGAAAAAAAACAATGTGAACTTCTGCTAAAAGTGAACACTGAAGTGAAGTGAAGCCATTTCCCTGCCTTGCCCTGCCCATCCCCTCTCTTCCCTCTCTTTCCCTGTTTCCTTGTTACACAACACTGAATTAGTGGTGTGCTCCAGACGCGCTGGTTCACGGGAACCTTTTTTGGGCTTAGGCACAGAGAAGCTCTCAAACCCTCTTTTTAGCGCCTAGAGTTGATGAGTAATGCATGAAGGTAGTAGCAGGAAGCAGCAATTGGCTCCTTGTGGGATCGCCTTATCCCCACCTAAGGTGCAACATCACATTGAGAATGTAGTTGTGAAAGAGAACAATTTAGTTTGTACAAATGGCTTGTTACTGGCTCTTCCAAGGGTGACTGTGGGTAATAGACCTTTTAGCACTAAGCCCCCAATGTGACACTCTCACAAAGGAAATTAAAAGATGCACTGACTGTCAGAATTGATTGATCTTTGAGGGGCTGACTTTGCAAGGCTTAGGCTGCAGTTCTAGATTAAGGTACGATCAGCATCAGAGGTGCAAACTTACAGTGGCTAGCAAAGAAGCATGGACCTGCACAAAGCATAAGTAACGTTCACCAACACATTATGGCATGTATGTATAATCTAAGAAGTGGATCACTTTAGGATGATCTCAATGCCCCAGAGTTAGATGAAATAACACAGGCAACTAAGAGTGGAAAGGCTGGTCATAATAGTCAATCGAAGAGTACACCCATCAACCATGAAACACAAGATGGCTTTGAAGAACCTCAAATAACACACATTGTCAGAGACACACAAGTCACCTCCACCTCATGGATAACTAATAGAGATGGGGGGCTAAAGCAATCAATACCAAATTTCAAAAATTGTAAGCACACACAGCTTAAGAATGCAGAATTTACGTTGACAGCAATGAAAAGAACAATTATAGAATTTTTTCCAAAATGCAGACTAGGGAAGGTTGAAGATCTAACACCCACTCAATTGACATTAACTCTCAAGACACGCCTCCCTACTAAACATTAAACACATACAAATTGGGAGAGAGCAATTCAGTAAACACACACATTTCGCTTGACTCATCTTATAAACTAATCTGCATTAGAGTCGCAACCAGTCCAACACAAAAAGAAGTCAGCTCAACACACGACCAAATAAACAGTTGATTGTCAAAAGAACACCACAAACACAAAGGAGGCCACCACAAACACAAAGGAGGCAGAAGACCCAACCTTGACAGTCCTAAACTACATATCAAATTCCTTGGTGAATGTCTTTGAAATTTTAAAAGGGGAGGTACAAACAAACACAGGAACTCTCATGGAAGTTATCAAGGAAATAGATGAAAATCACAGTTTACTAGTAGGGCTAAAAGTAGCCATAAATGTGTTGATAAAAGATGAATTAATCAAAATTAAAACAGAAATTGCGACACAGTCCTCGACGGTAAAAGAACTAAATGTGAAATGGACAGGATCCAACCAGCAACTGGCAGCTTTGAGCAACAACGTTATGTCATTAGGAAAGGGTATACAACAGCAAAACATATTAAATAATGAAAAGAAAAGAGCTGCTCTGGATAACAATTTACTTGATGACACACCCTTATCCGAGTTCTTGATGGAAGAAATGATACACTTAGCACAAATTGCTGTAGAAGGTTTCTTCTTAATGGAAATCTACATCCCTGAAAAAGAGAATGGACAAGATGATCATGAGGAAAAATCAAAACTAAGAGGAAATCCGCAAAGAAAAAAAAATGAAGAGATTTTTTTTCATTTATTTATTTATACAGAAATACAATTAAAAAAAAACAACATCATAACCATCCGAAAAACAAATTGGATCAAGGTATTTTACAAGATGACAGAACATATGTATAGTACAGAAAACAGATTAAACAACTAGTAATCCTCAAGAAATCTTTCCCAAATGTTATCAAAAAAGTTCATACTTCTTTGCTTCCTGAAAATGCAAATCTCCAAAGTTGCAAGGAAATGCATTTCTAAAATCCAGTCTGATGAAAGCGGTACAGAATGTGATTTCCAATTGCGCAGTATCAACTTTTCACCAACCGAGGCACTTCTGAATAAAAATGTCTTTTTAAAAACTGTAAGACCATCCAATAAATCCTCAGAACCCAAAATCAACGTTTTGAAATTCAGATCAATAATTGTGTCCAAAACACGTATGCACATATTGCAGATATCAGTCCAAAACCCTTGAATCCGAGAGTAATGCCTTAACATATGTTCCAAAGAACCAACATTGTTCAAACATTTTCAGCATTCATCCATTTCAGTCATCCCCTGTTTCATCATCCTCTCTGTTGTCCAATATACTCTATTAAGGATCTTAATGTGTCTAGATCTTTCACACAAATTCAGTGAACAAAGTTTCAGGTTCCCACACATATCCACCCATTGTCCCAATGAAATGTCAGACCCGATCCTCTGACTCTATTCTTCTCGTAATTTCACACTATCCTTGTACTTTGAAACGATTTCTCTGTAAACTCTACTTGCCAACTCACCTTCACCTGGACCTCTCTTAGTAGTTAGGAGACTCAAATCCACCACAAACTCCCATTTCACCACTCCAATAAATGTCTTTAAATGTCTATAGTCATGATCTGTGAAATTAATAATATTCAACTTCTGTCACACTTCTGCACCAGAAATCCATTTCACCTTCTGCTATAAATCACCAACCCAACACACTCCACCAATAAACCAATCCACCCAAAACGTTTTCCCTTTCTCCTTAATTGCAGCATTCATCCAAATGGAAGCACTTGGCGATCTCAATGCGTCCAAGCCCAAAAAGGTACACAAATCATCACAATATTTCCTCACCTACTCAGTGACTGGATTTCTCATATTTCTAGCATTATTTGTGGTAAGAATTGCCCTCGGTAGTAGAGGTCCAGTAAGACCAATCTCCGCAATTACCCAATCATCTGGATGAATTTCAAGAAACGGTACAATAAATTGACTTGTGAATGCTGTATGATAAACCCAAATTTTTGGTAAGGCCAATCCCCCTTTATCCGCAGGAAGTTGTCGTTTCCAAAGTTGCAACCTTGCCGGCTTCCGATCCCATATGAATGATTGTATCAAATAATCCAGTTCCTTCCAATAGGAAGTCTTTATTTCCAATGGGAGCATGCTATGTATGTAATTAACTCTCGGTGCAGCAGTCATTTTCAAAGCATTGGCCTTACCCCACAATGACAAATTGAGAAGGGACCATCTTTCCAAACACATCTTAAGATCTTTACACACATCACTCATGTTCTCTCCCACCAAGTCTTCAACTCTTGGAGTGAGCCACACACCAAGATATTTCATTTTCCTCATACACCATTGAAATCCCAATGACTCAATTAATGCCTTATCACAGGTAAATGTCAAGGACATAACTTCTTATTTTGACCAGTTGTTTTTGTAACCCGAAATCCTAAGTAATGCCCCTAGCGTCTCCATTAGAGCTGGTAATGAAACATCCAGTTCTTTTATTATCAACAAAAGATCATCTGCATAAAACCATATTTTTTGTATTACCCCCTGAAACACTACTCCACACAAACTCTGATTTTGTCATAAAGCAATTGCCAAAGGCTCAATTGCCAATACAAAAAGCAGAGGTGACAGGGGACCACCTTGTCTAGTACCTCACAACAATTCTAAGGGTTTTGATCGCAAACCATTTGTTCTTACATCTGCACCAGGAGAAGAGAATAAAAGGCTCACCCATTAAATAAAATCATCTCCAGAGTTCATCTTCTTCAAAACTAAAAATAAGTAGGACCAATTTATCCTATCAAACGCCTTCTCTGCATCAAGAGAAAAAGCAGCAATGTCCTCAGACGAAGACTGTGCAACAGACATTGTTAACAACAATTTCCGAATATTACTAAATGTCTTCCTGTTCTTAATGAAACCCGATTGATCAAGATGAACCAGATTACCAATCAATGTATCCATCCTCAAAGACAATACCGTTGCAAGTATTTTATTATCAGTATTGATTAAACTGATTGGACGATAACTCGATGGTAGATTCCCATCTTTACCCTTCTTCAAAAAAATTGTTGCATATAATGTAGTGGTCAGTAAAAGACCCTCGGACTTTGAGGAAATGTACATGTCTTTCAACAAATCCAAAGCAGAATAAGATAAGGTCTTGAATAACTCCACCAGTAATCCACCAGTTGATTAATCAGCAGTTTAATTTCATCCAATGCTATTTCATTCTCAAGAAATGCTTTATCAGCATCCGAAACCTATGGAATATCCATGGAGTCAAGAAAAGAATCTCTCCGGTAGAGATTCTCATAGTACTTCCTGAAAACCTCATTTATTTCAACAGGATTAAATGTTCAATGACCCCCAGGACGACATACAGATGTAATAGCCCCTTCACAACTTTGCTGACATAGCCTGTAGGCCAACCAGCTATCGCATTTCTCACCATATTCAAAATATGAGCTTCTTAGATGGAACAATTGTTTCTCCGCTCTTTCATCAATAAGTTTATTCAACTCTCTCTTCAAAATAGACAATTCTTTTTTCTTAACTGGATTCGTTGTATCAACTGTTTAAACACTAGTCACCTCCTTAATCTGAATCTCCAAATCTGCTCTAACTTTCTCAATCGTTTTCCTCCTATTACTTGATAAACCTAAAACATAGTGCATTTAAAAGCCTCCCATATCACTTAAATATTCAAATCATCAGTACGATTTTCTCTCACAAAATGGAACGCCTCAATTCTAATTTTATCAAGTAACTCTTCATCTTGTAAAATGGAGGTGTTCATCCTCCAAGTGAAGGACTTATGAAGATTAAAATCAGGTTTCTCTGCCACTGAAACTGGGGCATGATCAGACACCTCAATATTCCCAATCTCACCTGAACAGAAATGTTTGGTCATTGAGAATTGGAATAAAAACGGAACTCTCTCAATCTCGGATTCATCAAACGCCAACAATCCTTCAAATCATTTTCAACTATTAGATACTGAAAAGAACGAAAATGAGCACCCTTTCTGTTTTCTACACCACCATGCTTCGATCCAATTTACAATCCAACACCAGATTGAAGTCTCCTCCTGAAATCACATTTGTCGACTCAAAGTATTGAATTAATTGCAAGACTTTCCTAAAGTGTAAGATGTAAGATCTTAATAGGGCCATTTTTACAAATCAATATTGCCACTCCCCTAGAACCAGAGGAAAAACTAGATCCATACGCACCACCAACGCATTGTCTCTGTAATTTTTTAATGTCATCTTTCAATAAATGTGTTTCCTGCAAAAAGTAAACATCACATTGCTTATCTCCCATATAGTCAAATATTTTCTGTCTCTTGGTCAAATTGTTCAGACCATTCACATTCCAAGTCATAACCTTCAAATCAGACTTCACGGAAACATGCATATCACTACGAATATCTCAGTGTACACTGGTTGTTGGAACAAGTAGTAATATAAACAACCATGTCAAACCCTGCCCCCCAATATACAGAACGATGAAAGCCAACACTACAGAGCGTGGAAACCAAACACTCTCAGCACCCCTCCCAAATAAAGAAGAACTCCCACAAAATAATGTAGCAACTTACAGACATAAAAGTATTCAAGTAATCATACCAACTTAAAATAAGCAAAATAGTGACAACTATTAGTTAATGTTGAGTGGTAATGACAATCCAATGAACATTTAACAATTATAAGATATCTGACAGAAAATGTGGTTAAATAGTCTAATTCCAATGAATACCCCACTTAGAAAAAAGAAATGAGTATCTGGAACAAATACGAGCACAAACAAATTGAATACATTTCAAATATGCCCATAACCAATAGAAATGTCAAAATTGTTCCAGATAATCATCATGTAATCATCACACTCGCACACATCATGTTGAATTCATAGCCACAAAGCATAGAACAGTAGATATTCCCACATATTTACATAGACACACATCTGATGGATATCATATATATTCATAGTGCAACAACCGTAGATTCAAAGCAAGCAAAAGCTCCAATGTGCGTGCATTGAAATTGTCATCCATCAAGATCCGCGCTTTCAGCCAACAAAATACGGTCATATGACAGGCCCCAATCCATTGCACACGACAATGTGTACACATAAAAAAAACACCCAAATGAACAGCTGACTAGCTTACTAGGACACAATGCACACGTTGCCCATATATCTCCAAACATATGCACAATTCAAATATCCATGGACATTAAAATATGTAAAATGTCATTGTGCGACAATCGCATATTTCATAGGTCACCTGAAATAACACTGTGTTAATGTGTCAACATCCATATGCATTGAAGACGTAACCCATGTTTCCAGCCGTCAAAACGAGATGCTTACATATTGATGGCAGACTTTCCCAAAGTATCCGATTACACACCAGGGCCCAGATCCAAGTCTTATGTTGATGTGCTTATACAAAGACATCCAACAGTCAGCTAACTAGCACACGTAATACACGTTGCCTGGGTACTTTCCTCAAAAATCCACAAAGCATACAAATAACAGAAATCGAAAAAACACGTCGTCCTGAAAGTAATCTTTTTTTAAAAAACTGTATTGATCCATCTGCACCATTTTACTAGAGGAAAAAGCTTAACAAAATATTAGAAGTTGCACAAAAAAGATGAAAAGTAAAAATCACTTGCAATGAATGACTAATCCATATCAGCAGTTTCTCCAGACCCACTCAACGTAGTTTCTCCAGCCAAACCATTGCCTCCTTAGGATCACTAGTGGACTTATCTCCAGTTGGTAGAGATAGTGTCAAAATATTAAGCTTATTAAGAAAAACCTTGATCTTCAGCTCCCTTGCCAGATCTTTAACACCCTTAAAAGACTTCATGATTTCAAGTTGTTCTTTAGGAAAGTCTGGGTATATAAAAAACGATTTTCCCCTGAAGGAGACAGGACCTTTTGCTCTTGCAGTTGTTATCACAAACTCCTTCTTCTTAGAGAGAACAAAAGACACAAGGATGTGTCTAGGTCTAGATCCCAAAGATCTACCAACTCTGTAGATATTATCCAGATCTGCTTCAACAATTGAATCAACTCCATAGAAATCTTTCAAAATCTGTAAAAACAGAGATGCTACTTTTTCATCAGCTGGGTTTGAACACTCATCAACACCAATAATCCTTATGTTCTTGACTGTTAGTTTTAAATTAACTTCCAAGCGCTCTTCCTCCTCTTTACAGATGTCAGTCTTCAGATTGTTGTAAATTCTGTAACTACCAGCCATCTCTGTGGCCATGTCCGAAGAGGTTTTTTTTCCAAGTTAGAGACTCTAACATCCAATTGTGACACTTTAGTATTCAATTCTGCCGTAGTCACCTTAACTTCAATCATCTCTTGGCCAACTTGTCTAAGAAGCTTGTAGAGAGCGTTAGGACTTGGATCATCCTCCTCTTCTTCCATATCCAAAAGTTGTTTTTGCTTTTTAGGAATGGGATTGGTAGGCTCTTGAATCTTTTTTTGAGTTCATAATTGAGTTTGAAATATCTATATTTGTACAGGGAGAGTACCAGGAGCTACAGGTTTCAGCTGCTGCTGTCAGGACCAACATTCCGGAACAAAAAAAAATGACGAGAATTGAAAAAGAAACAAACATATGAAATGGAAAAAATTCAAAAGGGCAAAGATGAACAGAATACTAAAAATCTGAAAAAAGGGAAAATACACAACACTGATACAATAGTATTTATTAAAACACTAAAAATACGAACAACAAAGAGTACTGAAAAGGGACAAAAAAGGAAGATAAAGCATAACAACAAGAACACTACTGTAATTGAGGTGATCGATGATCCTGGAAACAAGCAGAGTCTTACTACCATGTATGAGGATAAGTCTAAAGGAAATCAGACTAAATGGACCCTCACTGTAGGAATTCAGACAAACTTCAATCAAGTGCCACAAAAAAAATAGCACCTATTTTCCTTCAAAGCACTAAATCAAATGGAGATAAGTCCTCAGAGTCGAAATGTTCTACAATAGGTGTGCTGACTGAAAAGAAAACAGAGAATCAAGAAATAACAAAAGAACTAGCTACTCTGGTACCAGTTTCTTGTGCTCAACCTATTGTATTAGAGTATCAGAACCAACAACAATAAACAAACCTGCGTTTGCAGAGAACAACAAGAGATGTCCATGCAAGAACTGGGTGAGAAGTTAATCACTCCTCCCCGTTCACATTGGCAAAAGTATGGATTAATCGAACAAATAGGAAAGCGCTAGCTGGTAAACCCCTCAATAGAAGCACAATTCTACACATAGTCAAAGACATCACAGACTTATTTCTCTTCTAATCTTCGCACAAAAATATGTCAAATTGCCTATTCACAGCTGTACAGACATTGTGGAGATTGGATTGAGTGGGAGCGCGTGCAATACTGACATCAAATGTGGAGCTAAAGTAGCTGGGATACCATTTCTCAGCTCAGATGCCGAATGAACTGGAACTGATGGATAATAGATGTGCCAGTGACAAGGGGATTAAAAGAAGAAGCCCTGAGAGAAGTGATACAGGTACAAAAGATGAAGAAAGGAGAATAACTAAAACTGATCCACCTAACGAGAAAACAAAAATATGGGCCTTACTCCAAGAAATCCTTTCACAAATATTCAAGAAGTTGGAACTAACAGAAGCTACACTCTAGCAAAACAAATCAGACATTATTGGATAGAACAGAAGGGGATCTGGCACATTCAAATGAAATCTACCAAGCAAGTACTATTTAATCTGTATGACTTGATTGTATTTTAGGAGATGTGGTTAATATCATGCTTTAAGGTTGATGGCTACTCAATCTTGGAACAAGCTGCAATAAGGAAGGGAGAGGGGCGACCTGTAGGTGGTTTCATAATTGCATGTCGAACCTCAACCTTCAAAAATTTTGAGATATTGAGCAATGATATAAACAGAATATTAGTTGCAGAAATGGATTCAAGAAATAATAGAAACACACAGATCATAACAGTTATGAACTTGTATTGGAACCCTGCAATGTCATCACTAACTGATGTTCTACAATAGGTAACCAGTATTCTCATAAAAGTGGAAACACAGTTTGGGCTACACCACATCATAGTATTGGCCGATCTAAACTCTCTATGTACAACAACAACAAATGATAAAGTAGGAGGCTGCATAAGAAAACCAACTACCAATGGGAAGAAATGGGTGTCTAGAGAACAAAAAGAAATCCAAATTATGGAAAACTGTGTCCCCTGCACACTTTCTAGATGGCATAAAGCCTAGTTGAGTTAAAAAAAGTTTTGAAAATCTATAGTGATTCAAAAATGTTTCACAACAGTTCATAAAGAAATTCAATGGATCATTTTGCTTTTTGAAAATTTTTATTGATTTTGTCTGTGATGGCCCAACGTGTTTCGAGATTCATATTCTCATCAGGGGCTTACATTTTCAACATAACTTTCACAAGCATCTATAAAGAACATATATAGAAAGGAAATTACATGAGTGCCATGCTAAATTCAAAAAAATGTTTTATGACATTTTTCATTCAAATAAAAGTTTTTTATCCAAATTCAGTTTTTTTTCTTTTCAAAAAAATAATTTTTAGCAAGAATAGTCAAGAGATAGACAACAAATCCCTACTGTCCTTGGATGTCTGATGATACTGAACTGTGAAATCATTGTGGTAATAGACACTTATTGGTATCAGGAAGAAGTTTTAGTATGGGCAGGGTTGTGCTAAAAATGGCAGTTTAAACACACTGTGTGACCAGTAACATTATACTCAAATTAGATGTGGTGTTTTTAGCAACTGCCTAATCAATGACCATTGTGGATATACATGATGTAAGCATTCTGGGAGAAACTCACCCCTCTTCTAAAGGTCTGAAGAAGTGGCTCTATTACAGGTGAGGGGAAAGGGGTTCCCAAGTAGTTTCTTTACTGAAGTGGCATCTGTACCGAATATTAGCTGATTCTTGTCTCCTAGGGGAGGATGTGCATATTAGAATTTGAGGAACTGGTTAAGAACATGGGCATAAAGAGGTAACCCCTGTATAGACTTACCAATTAGGAGTATCGAATTGGTCCAGTAGCGGCGATGCGGTCAGGAAGCGCTGCATTCCAACTGCATCTACCATGAGTGTGTTTATATGTGTAAACTTGGTCTGCATGACGTCACTCGCGCATGCGCGATGTTGCTCGCGCATGCGGCGCCAAAATTGATGACGTCACTCGCGATTGCGCGCGCGGCGTCATAGTGACAGAAAGTAATACAAAATGTAGAGTGATGGAACAATTGTAGTTTCTGAGGCCATAGGGTTGACATTTGCACAAGTAAATGGCTGCGCAACCATAAGTGACGTACATTATTGCAACGCGGTTAATGTGTGTAAAAACGAGGACCTTGACATACTGAGATTGTAATATGATGTATTTAAGGATTTAAAGTAAAAGGCAGAGATTTATTTCAAAAATTCAATTTTTAGAAAAACCGGGAATAGATGTATTTGTAAGAAAAAAAGAGTGCCTGTTAGTGAAGAAGAGGCTAATATGGTCTAACTTGACTTAATGCACGAATGGACATTGTTACAATTTAGGTCGGCTATTGATGTTCGAGGTAGCGATAGAGCAATAGTGCTATTATATATGTTAAAGACATGGAGTGTAGAGCGTATTTTAAAAACATAATAGAAAAATCATTATCTGCCCCATAGCCGTTGGGTGTACATTCTTTTCCAGATTTCATAATATATGTGGATTAAAAAAAAAGTATCTAGTCACCATAATGTACAGTAAACGCATGAAATACAAGGCATATTTTAGTAGCAAAATAAAATGTTAGTCATCTAAACCATGATCGCTCTGTGTATAATCTTGTCTAGATTTTTGATAATAGTATCCAACTACCATCATATGGTTTAGATTACTAACTATTTTCGATCATAAAAACATAAAGGAAACGAACAGGAGTTAAGAAATGGCACTTATGACTCTTAGATGTATGTCTACAGGAACGGTCCTAAGTAATATTCTTCATTTAGACCCAAAGGGGTCATCGCATCCAGTTTGTTTATCCAAAACAATTCCCTTTGTGCTAGCAGTTTGGGTAAGTTACCTCCCCAGCTGAATGGGCTTATAACTTCCAGTATTACTAATCTCATTTGGGAGACATTATGTCTCGTATCTCGAAAGTGTCTGAAGACCGGTGAATTAGTGTTTTTTGTCCTGATACAGGATTTGTGTTCCGTCCATCTATCTTTGGCTCTCCTGTCTGTCTTTCCAACATAATATTTACCACAGGGGCAGCGTATGGCATAGATAACATTTTTTGCATCACATGTTGCAAAGTTATTTTGAAAGATCTTTTTGCCTGTCTGTGGATGGCGGATATGGTCACCTTTGATCAGATTGTTACAGTGTTGACAGTGTAGACAGGCAAAGGTGCCAGCTTTTGATTTGCTTAATGTCCTCTGTGATTTTGGCTTCACTCTTTCAGCTCTTATTAGTTGATCTCTGAAATTTTCCCACGTTTATATGCCATCATTGGTGGATCTGTAAATAGATGTGAAAGAGTTTCATCGGATTTGATTAGTTCCCAATTTTTATAGATTATTCTTTTTATTTGGAAACTTGGGCTTGAATATCTAAGCGTATGTATTAGATTTCTATTTTCCGTCTTTTGATGACCTTGTTGGAGGGTGTTTCTTTCCTGAGCTTCAGTCCGAGTGATAGCTTTGTTGATTGTTTCTAGAGGAAATCCTCTATCTAGAAATCTTTTTCTCATGATGTCATATTCATCCTGTAATGTATTAGTCTCAGAGGTTATCCTTTTGACCCGTAAGAGCTGGCTATAGGGTAGATTGTCTTTCAAGTGTTTCAGATGGTGACTTGCATAGTGAAGGCAGCTATTGACATCTGTAGGTTTTCGGAAGATTTTGTTTTAAGATTTGTGCAAGTATATTCCACTGTGACATCCAGGAAATTCATAGAGGGTTTGCCAATTTCTATTGTGAACCCTATTCTTGGGTTACAGGTGTTCAGGTAGTTCAAAAAATTCAAGAGTTCTGTCTCCGTGCCTTTCCAAATACCAAATATATCATCGATATATATCTCAACCAAATCTCTATTTTGTTTTTCCAAGTGGAGTTGTCTAGTACAAATGTTTTCTTGTAGTGATACATGAAGATATTTGCATAGGATGGGGCCACTGAGGACACCATTGATATACCAGATGTTTTAAGGTAGTCTTGTCCATTGTACCTAAAGTAGTTATTGTACAAAATGATATGGAGCAGTTCCAAAGCGAAAACATTTTGGATGTTGACTTCTCCTTGTGACAATAGGAACCATTCCATAGCTTCAATGCCTTCCGAGTGCGGGATGGGGGTGTATAGGCTGTTCACGTCCATTGTAAAGAGTAGTAGATTCTCCCCGGGCAGTTGTAATGATTGAAAGATTCTCAAAAAATGGGTGGTATCCTTAAGATATGTTTCGATGGATTGAACTAATGGTTGGAGAGCATTGTCCAGGTAGATGGCGAGAGGTTGTAAAATACTGTCCATTCCTGCAACAATTGGATGGAAGGGTGGATCATTGGCATTTTTATGAATTTTTGGCAGTCCGTAAAAGACTGGGGTGACTGAATGTTTCTGGATTAGATATTCTGCTGTTTTCTCTGAGATCCAGTTCATGGTCTCTGCTTTATCTACTGTTGTTTGGATGATTGATATAATCCCCAATCCTGGGTCATTGTCGAGTGGTTTATAGGTATGGGCATCTTCCAAGAGTTTCAAACATCCCTTTTCATAGAGTGAGGTGTCCATTAGAACAAGGGCACCTCCTTTGTCTGCTTGTTTGAGAGTGAGGGTGTTGTCCTCTGCCAACTGTTTTATGATCTTGAGTTGATGTTTCCTAATGTTACATTTGTTCGAGGGAACATATTTAAGGCGTTTTAAATCCTTCGTAGTTTTCTGTTTGAACAGATTTATAAGTGGGTGGTTCACCTGAGGGTGGAAGGTACTCTTATTTTTCATCTCCAAATATCGTGGTGTCTCCTTGTGTTGTAGGTTATCCTCAATGTTATCAAAGAATACCTTCAGCTCCATCTTCCTTATTAATTTGAACAAATTGACTTCCTCCTCAAAAAAAGAGGTTGAGTTGGTAGGTATGAAGGAAATTCCCAAATGTAATGTTTCAATTTGTGCAGTTGTTAATTGTTTGGATGAGATATTAATGACAAGGTGTTTATCTATTTCTTTTTCTGACGTAGTTTTCTTCTGTCCTCGTCTTGTTTTTCATTTCCTAAAAAAGGACGTGGTTGAGTGTTGGTTGTAGCTTCTGTACTCGAATCTTCCAAATGTACTGGAGTTAAGTTATTAGAGGAAGTGGATGCTGATGTTGATTGACCTCTATATCTTCGACTTCTCCACTTAGTACTTCGCTACTATCCGTGTTACTATCCGGTGTGTTTTGAGGTCTATTTGGTCTCCTGGGTGTTGGTCTGTTGTTGGCATAAAACTCCTGCCAGGAGTAGACAATATCTCTGGCGTAATCCGAGGTATCACGGCGGAATTTTCTGATCTTACGTTGTTCTATGTCCTGTTTATACGAATCCAATTTGTTATTAGTGTCTTCCAAAATTTGTTTTAGTTCTGTTTCTGTTTTGAGTTTAGACAATTGTACTGTGACTTCTTCTATTTCCTGCTGTAGTGTTAAAACTGATTTAGATAATTCCTCCATGATGAGCAGAATCAGATCCAATGAACACTTGTTAAGGATGTGTTCCCATCTGTTGACAAATTCTTTATTCTCTTTACAGAGGGTTGGTTTGAGGTAGATTCTCAGACCTCTTGGAATATGTTTGGTTCTATAGTATTGTGCCAATGTAGTTGCATGGAGTTTTTGTGAAATCTCTCTCCTGATGAGACATTCCAATTTCTGAATTAGTCATTCTGGATTGTTGTCCAATGATGTAACTGTGCTTGTGTCTTTGATCAAGAATAAAATTCTTGTTGCTTCCTCTTCTGTGAATGCCAGAGTTGTTGCTGATTTGTCTGTTAATGTACTGATACTAGAAAATGGCATGTCCTGTTTTCTGGGTGCTAGTGTAATGTATAGATACCAACCCCACTAGAGTGAGGAACTATAACTAACAAAACACAGAAGTATACTTGCACACCAGTATTTAAATAGCAATTCTATGTAAATATTCTAATTCATAGGGTATGTTTTAGTAGGATTCAAGGTGCAGGGGAGAAGGACTCGGCCTTGGTATCTGGGCCGGAATACAATAGAGAACAAAAAGAAATCCAAATTATGGAAAACTGCGTCCCCTGCACACTTTCTAGATGGCATAACGCTTGAATATCTAAGCGTATGTATTAGATTTCTATTTTCCGTCTTTTGATGACCTTGTAGGAGGGTGTTTCTATCCTGAAACTTCTTCCTGATACCAATAAGTGTCTATTACCAAAATTATTTCACAGTTCAGTATCATCAGACATCCAAGGACACTAGGGACGTGTTGTGTATCTGTTGACTATTCTTGCTAAAAATTATTTTTTTGAAAAGAAAAAAACTGAATTTGGATAAAAAACTTTTATTTGAATGAAAAATGTCATAAAAACATTTTTTTGAATTTAGCATGACACTCATGTAATTTCCTTTCTATATATGTTCTTTATAGATGCTTGTGAAAGTTATGTTGACAATTTAAGCCCCTGATGAAGAGAATATGAATATCGAAACGCGTTGGGCCATCGCAGAAAAAATCAATAAAAAGGAGAAGACCCTTGTATTCTCAAAAAGCAAAATGATTTATTGAATTTCTTTATGAACTGTTGTCAAAAAATTTTGAATCACTATAGATTTTCAAAACTTTGTTTAACTCAACTAGGCTTTATGCCATCTAGAAAGTGTGCAGGGGACGCAGTTTTCCATAATTTGGATTTCTTTTTGTTCTCTATTGTATTCTGGCCCAGATACCAAGGCCGAGTCCTTCTCCCCTGCACCTTGAATCCTACTAAAACATACCCTATGAATTAGAATATTTACATAGAATTGCTTAAATACTGGTGTGCAAGTGTACGTCGGTGTTTTGTAAGAAATGGGTGTCTGACATTGGAGCGGCGGTAATCTGAATATAGCGATTGATTACCTGTTTCTATCAAAAGAATTGTTTGATAAATGTCAGCACTTCAAAATCAAGAATGATGGAAATAGTGATCACAATATTATAACTGGCTCCATAGAATGTGGCATAAAAGAGCCCAGAAACAGCCATTATGACCAGATACAAGGAAACAATGGGAAAAACAGATTGGCATTTTCAGTAAAAAGGGAGCCACATTAAGCAAGAAACTAGGAAACTGCAATGATCTGCTATGTGATGAGGAGATTACTAAATTATTCAAACCTCAGAATTTTGTAGACTTTGTGTGGGATTTCGATATGTCGCAGAACAATAGAAAAACCATGATTATAAGAACACATACACATGACTTGGATGAAGCAACATGCGCAAGGAAAATAATGAGAAAAGCGAGATGGAAACTCACAAACATGCACCTCAACAGGAAACAGTTTGACTGTGCTCTTCATAAATTGAAAAATGAATATAAACGTTGGTTGAAAGCGAACAAACAAAGGCATCTACAGAACTATAGGGAACACATGTTGGAGGCAGTAAATCAAACCAATTCAAGACATTTCTGGTCTATAATCAACTCAATGTCAAATGAAGAAGTATGGCAGATTTACCTGAGCAATCACTTCAAAAAAACTACAACTGAAGTTGAAGAGATCTCGCATAACGGAGACTGGTACTTAGCTATTGACAACAACATAATAGCAGAACTAATACAAAATCATTAGCATCAAGGGCTGCTGGCCCCTAATGGCCTAAACAAATCAATATTAAAGTCCAACATGTTAGTATGGTCAGAAGCTCTCACAATCTTCTTTGCTGAAGTAATAGAAATCAAAGTAAATTCCATATTCCTGGAGAAAATCACTTACAATTCCTCTCTATAAGAATGGAGATTGGGAAGATTCAAAGAATGATTGCCCAATCTCTCTATTAGATGCAGACAGTAATATGTTTACGAGGATGGTGTTGAAAGAACTTGAAATCAGGTCAGAAGTCAGGGGCATCCTGTTAAAGCAACACATTGGTTTTCACAGTGGCTTGTCAATGATGCTCAACAGTGTTTTAATGAGTCTAGTAACTAGTAATAACTTCCAAAAGGAAGGTAATATGTTATATGCAGCATGGATTCATTTTTTCCAAGCTTTCAATGCTTCAGCATACCAAGTGCTCTGCTAGCAATACTTGTTGCCCTCCATAAACATACTAAATTATAAATCAGATTGGACAAGGCTGGAAGATTGAGCAAAAACATTGAGAATGCAAGAGGAGTCAAGCAGGGTTGCAGGTTGGCTTCCTGTCTCTTCAATTTATATTTAGGAGATCTATCAAGAAGCTTGGATGGTATGGGACTGGCAAGTCCAAAAGTGGCAAAGGAGAGACTCTCATGGATCTCCTATGCAGATGACATTGTCATGCTAGATCACATGCAGATAAGGCTACAACGACTATAAGGGGCCTTGGAGAATATGCTAAACAAAATGATCTGCAGATCAACCCCACTAAATCTAACATCGTAAAATGTAAACATCCAAGGAAACGGGAAATACATTTCAGATGGCACCTGGATCTGCAGCCAATTCCAGTTGTAATGGATGTGATGTACTTGAGCTTTAAACTAAGAAGCTTACCTACAACGGGGCTCTTGACACATGATATAGAGTACAAATTACTGAATTTCAGGGCACAAATGAAAAGTATTCTCAACTCCTATGCAAATATTCCCCAACACCATTGATGAAATTCTATACAGGGAAGATCATAACATTTATCACCTATGGAATTAACATAAATCCAATGAGAGAGAGTATTGACTGGAACAGATTAGATGGCAAACTGTGAAAAAGAGCCCTTAACTTGCCCCAATCGCTACCAATTACAGTTCTGCGCTACAAGCTGGGTTTAGAGTCACTAAACTCAATGATAGAGTGGAAAGTGCTGTCTCTCTCCATACTGATAGTAGATCCACGGAAAAACGCATTATTTGAGAACATCAATGAAATGTGAACGGATTGAGACATACCGTTTCTAAAAAAACTCATGCTGCAAGTTTCCCTTATCCTTCTTAAATATGAATGAAATGTCACAGATTTAATACAGAACCATCTGAATGTGAAAGAAGCTCTAAAAAGGTCCAACTGGATCAAAACAATTGACATGGTGAGGTGAATAAATCTATACAGCCTCTGTCCTTTCACGATAAACCCAGAGATTGGCTTGCTATGCACTTGAGACAGTTTCCCAATCCACAATGGAGAATGGACTTCTTAAGATTGTACCTTAACCTCCCACGATACCAGATATACTACATATAAGGCACAAGGCAGATTATCCAGATAACATCTGCCCCTGGTGCATGACACAAGTAGTCCAAACTTTGAAACACATACTGATGGAGTGCTCAGGAACAGCGACACTCAGAACTTTGAGGTTGACCATATTCGCTGGCAACTCGTTCCTTTTTGGGAAAGACTAGTGTCAGGACAGGAGCCAAGGCTTACAATGAAAATGTTGAAGATTCTGAGAGAACTACATTTATTTCCTGAAAGAAATAAACAGGAGGTGAGCCAAAAATGAATTTTCTCTGAAGTTATATGGGATAGCCCACTGATTGATTACATTTTGTGTAGATTGTACATTTAAAATCTGATATGGCTAACAATGGTATATTAAGCAAAAATTATTCATTTAACTACAAATAATGTAATGTATTTTAACAATTATTTTTTGATTATTCTTTTTACTTTTAATGTTGTAATGGATGTGTACCAAATAATGAGTCATTTGATTGTAAAAAGCTGCTTGTGGCTAGAATACAATAAAAAAGAATTACCTCAACTACACTAACCATTTAGGTAACTACGAACTTGGTTTTGCATCAGCATATTCTAAATAAAATTGCCCACAATGTCAATCGGTGGTACACCTATGAAGGATTCCACTGCAATGATGATGTCTTTCAATAATGTGCACACATCATTTAATGTTAAATGATGACACATGTGTAGATTAAAGTATGCAACCTTAACCAGGAAACCAAGACATATACCCTAACTATGTCTTCAGTTTTACAAATACATGTATGAAGACATGCCAACTTTGTAAATATTTTGAGTCAAAATCTATAGTCATACCAATATTTCAAATAATACGTAGACAATAAAAACCTGAGTGTGTGTAACAGCAAAAGCTACACTAACATCAAAACCCATGTCATTTCCATACTGCTTGTGAAATCTGTGTGCATCCTTTGTTTGGCCACGTACACACATGAGAAATGTACACATCATATCTGAATTTTTTAAAAACTGTGAATTGTTATTTACACTTCTATTTCCACAGATAGTTGTGTGCAAAAGAATGGAATACTTTTTTATGAAATCAAACTTAATTTCGAAATATAAAACTTATGTCTACATTGGGCATCATTACAAGTAGGGTGCAAAGGGATACCGGGCACCTGTAATGACACCTGTGCCGGTAATCCCTTTGCACCCTACTACGAGTTCCCTTTGCGGGTCCTTCCTTAACGCCTGTTTTTAGCATGGCTCAAATCGGAATGGGGACTGGCCCTGGTGAATGGAGAATTACCGGTCCCTCCGACCTCGGAATGGACCGGTAATTACTCCATTCACCAGGCTGGAGTCGGAACGATTTTGGAGGCAGCCATGCCGCAAATAGCGGTGTGGTTACCTCCAAAGTTGGAATGAGGCCCATTGCCATTAGAATACTTCTTTTTAGGATTTGGTGTGCATCCTTTTTGATCACCTACACACTCAAGAACCTAATGACAATTGTATATAAATTACTATAAAAAATGAAAAAACATCCATGGTGTAATATCTCAATACATGACAATTGTATATAAATTACTATAAAAAATGAAAAAACATCCATGGTGTAATACCTCAATACATTGTACCACTTTTCTGAAAACTCCCATACTGTAAACAGAACATCTTTAAACAATGAACAAACTAACAGTTAGAGTGAGCTGTTTTAATTTTTTTATTGAATTGGAATACTTTTTGTAAATGGTGTGTGTGTCCTTATTTTGACCACCTACAGACATGACAAATAAACACAGTATATCTAAATCCTTCACTAAAACTCTTATAAGCAGTTAGATGTCATTTATTTTACAAACATTGGGTCTCATTACAAGTGTGGCTTTCCGGACCGTCACACTAAAACTCTGCGAGCGGGTTTCATTGCACCCAACACATCTGACCTGCTGGGCGCAACGGCAACCCCCTGCAGAGTTTTCACAGAAGCACCGGCACCAATGGTGCCGGTGCTTCTGTGTCAACATTCTCATGGAGTGCTACAGGACTCCATGGGAATGGGGATAATAATTTCAGCTTTTGGATTCCTTGGTATTTTCTCATAACAATTTGGTATGTCTAGATGGTTGAGGGCCATTTTGATATAATCTGGACGGTTCATGATTACTTTTCAGATGTATAGAGTCTGGTTTGAACACTGACAATGGATGTCCAATTTTTTGTAAACAATTATGGAACAAATACGTATTTACATTTATAATGTGCAGGAAACAATATGTTGAACTTGTTTGGAGTGTGATTTCACATTAACAACAAGTGCTATTAAACACTATGCGATCACATCGTTATGGAATATATGCACCTGTGCTGATGACATAATGTTTGGCCAATTTGCAACTAATGTATCTAATGTATCTTGATAAAGGAAATTGCTCATTTTACGCAATTTTATCTCCATAGTAAAACTAAGATAAACGTACTTAATACCAAAATTGATTTAGAGAACTACATGAGGCTAGGGGAACATAGATATATGAAACCATGTGGTAAATGTATACAAAACAAAATTACTTTGACTAAACAGACCATGTGCAATGTCAGCAAATATTTTGCTTGTTAAGACTTTTTAAATTTAATCTAAAACTCACCAATACTAATCATGTTATTAAATATAAAAGACGGAAACCGAGAACCGTGTTTTTGAACTACAACTCCCATGAGGCTTTGGAAGTATGGGACTACATGAACGAGTCCACTCGTTTTCCAATTATAAACAAGGAAGATGGTTATTACCTGCGTTTAAATTGTATTTAAGTACCAAGAATTAAGATCCACTAACAGATACTAATAAAAGAAGCAGAATCGTGAATAAACATAAATGCGATCATAGGTAAAACCTCTCTGCTAAAATGGCCAACGGGTTTTTGCATAATTCGAAATAGAGGAAGGACAAATGGATTACCGTGTTACAATACATATACAAAACACGGCAACCCGAGCGAGCTCTCAGAAGGAACACAACGCGTGATGCAGGACACATGAATTTGTAGGTAAGCCCTAACAACCTGTGCGAGACCACCAACCTGCACCTCCAATGAGGTTCAGATCTGCACAAATAATAAGCAGCCTTAGTGTACTGCTGTTCGTTTCTGTAAATGCGGAGCGTTGAATTCAAAAAGCTAAACCTTAAGGTAACGCCTTCTCTCCACTAAATCGTATTGCTACAAAATGACGACTAACCCTCAAACTTTAGCTAATGAATGCCTTAAGGGAAACATTACGAGAATAATCTTCTTATATTGGAAGGATGATACTCGACTCCATTAAAGGAGGCGAGTTGAAAGTAACAGCAATGCAACTTTCTGCTAACAAAGAAATGGAACTATGTAGATTTTTTCCATACAACGAAATGAATTATTAGACATTAAATCTGTGTACGTATAGAGAAACTAACATAAAGTTTACTATTTTTTACCGTTACAAGCACTGGCTAGGGTACGAGTCTGATGGGACTCCACTCATTCGAATACGTTATTAAAGTTATTTCTTGAACACCAAACAATAGTTAAGCTTTTCTGAAATTATTTTACAATAAAGCACATGAATAATTGCAGATTAGCTAACTGTATATATGGTTGCACTAATATCACCCTTACAAAAGTTTTTTGTTCCCCCCTTTTTTTCTCACTTCTCCTTTGATCATATATCAACATCAAAACTGACAACTATGATGGTATGTGTTAACACTTTACATCACGTGGGTTATATATATTTCTTTAAAACTGTATTTTTATTCATGTTGTGCCACTCAATGTTTGTAATAATGTGGAAAATAAAATGGAATACATATGATGATTAATATTATTATACTTATTTATATTTTCTATTTCCTTTAATTTTTTCTTTTTCTTTTTTTGTTTTGTTGTGTGAAATATTTTTTTTTTAAAATTGCACTTTATTGCCCAGATTTGAGAAAGGCACGTTAAAGGTGCCGAAACACGTGTAATCACTATGGGCTACTCAATAAATTCTGAACCAAAGCAAAATCCGTGTGTGGCGCAGTACTAGATGTGTGTAGAAACCCTCTTTTTTTTCTGTACTGACAAACGAAGTAGCAGAACTCTGTGTCTTCGTGTTCTGCATGCACCATTGCGACACAAAAAAGCTGGTATTATATTTTGAGTCGCAGAGGTCTAAGAGTGACGAAAAAAGTCCCCCACAAGTTGAGATCTACCTGTTCCTGCTTCTCCAATAGTATACAACAATACAGATATGTATTGGACACAAGAACATTCATACTTGTCATGCTGTAAACCATGTAAGAACCTATCTTTAATTTTATAATAAACCTATGTTTGCTCTATATTAACTTTACTAACTATCTCATCAAAATGTGCATATGCAACTTTATTTTGTTGCATTTCACTTTCTACTTCTTCCATGGTAATCTCAACATTTGACATCCTGCTGCAGAATCTTGACTTCCCGACCAGAGTCTCTTATGCCAATTCAGCTCCCAAAAGTTTGTCCTGATGGAGTTCCTTCCCCAGTAACTCCAAGTACTGCTTACATTTTGGAAGTGTAATTTACATTCTTTAACAAAAAATTATTCTTCAAAAGTTTTGAAACTTCTAAACAAATCACTCTCTGTGCGCCATGGGAAGAACAACAGCAAAGGACAAAAACGAATGCATTCCTTTTTCTCTGCAGTTTGGCAAGGCAGTTAAATGTGGTTGATTAGACTTGCCTACTAATGTCTCATTAGACAACCAATACATCCATAAACTTTAAACCATCCTCTGTCACTGTTTGCTTCAATATTTTGATATTGGTAGCGTTCTACTTCATAAAAGCAAAGACCTTCCAACTCTACCGATCGATTTGGATAATATGTATCAATCAAGTTGGTTTTCAGAATATCTGTACTGTCAGGTACTGCTTCAACTAACTGCTGAACTTCCCTCAAAGGATTCAGTTCCCAATTTCTAGTACTAGATGGACCAAGACTTAACCAAAGTACACTAATGCTACATCCATACAGAGGCAAACAATTTATCAGATCTCCAGCTTTGTAGCTACCCCACTCTCTATGTGAGAACCTATAGACCAAAGCTTAGAAGTTTCTAAGACTTTTATCTACTGATAAATCTGCCCATACCTCAGCTGCATTGCTCTTTTCAGCTTTTCTCATGTATGCTGTAACATAAAGAACACCAGCTGTTATATCATCAGCAATATACTGTGCATCAGTATTTGCATTCCAAAGCTGAGCAATGACAGGATTGTAATCATTCATGATTTGGCATTCCTTAGCTCTTTTTAAATGATAAGTATTTCTTGGTGACTTACCAGTAACCTGGTGTTGAAAAGATGACATCAAACTATTCACTCATCTAAATTGGAACGCAGTGTACTATTTGTCTTTACTTTTTTATTTTCTCTGATAGTACTTTCCACATGAGGGCCTTTGAAATCTTTCCACTGTGTTCCTTATATCAGCATTCACATGCTGAGCAGGAATGGAACAAGTAACAGATTTTTCTATGTACTCCATCACACAGCTATCAATAGTATATGTGGAGCCTCACATGCCTGGTACTATTTTCTCCAAATGAAATGTTCAACAGTGCTTAATGGATTGTGTTTTTTATGACATATAAAGTGTAACATGTCTAATAATCTCTGATGAAAGAACCACGATACACTTACAAGGTGCATCAATCACCCTCCTCCTGGTATCATGTGTTCTATGTTTTCTGTCTTTGGATTAGTTTCACAAATTCACTCAGCAGGATCATCCCAACCATACTCAGCTCAACTTAAATTCACAGCCCAAGTTGGGGAGAATACGTTTCTGATCATCCACCTAACTCAGAGTGTCCCCTATACCAATATTCCTTAGTTCTTCTCATTGTAGCAAGAATATTGGTAAGGTTACCTTGTAAAATGTCATTTTTTCTTTCTTACAATATGTGAAAAATATATTCAGCATTAGTGCAGAATCAGGAACAGTTAGAACACATTCTTGTACAATGTTCTTCTGAAGAGGAAATTGAAACCTTCACATCATCCAAATTGCCTTCTGTACCAGTAGATAAAAGCATAGGGAAACAATGAGCTTGAATCATCTTTTCCCAGACACTGAGTGGTGAACCTTTAGTAGCTTTCATGTGATATAATTCTAATCTGACACCCATGTCTTCATGTGAGTGTAGAGGATGAATAGTATAATGTTCATACAAACTATTCCCTTCATATAGACATTGGAACTGACCTTCACTGCTTTGTGTGTTGATTCAACATCAAGCATAAACAAGTTTGGTACAGTTAGACTGCCTTTGTACAAATCATTGTGCTTAAATAGAATGCCAATGTGTTTTTCACCTTTCCAATATATAAATATAAGCTGTTGACAAATGTTCTTATCTTTAGTGGCATCACCATTTACTAAAAACAAGGAATCTGCAATGTCACACTTCACTCCTGGAGTGTTGACATTTTCTTCCAAATTGAGAGGTAAATACACTACTTTGCCTCTCACAAGTTGCACTTATGATGTTTTTAGGCAGATTTGACCTCTTTGTTTGCAATCTAACAATAGCTTGGAAAGGATGCAATGAAATCACTTCAAACATGTTCAATTCAAGACACTTTTTATAGGAATACATGTTTGATTGTAAAACCCAACACAGTGTCCACAAACATGAAGTGCCTTACTTGTGTCAAAGTGTTCATCTACAAACAAATACAGAGAAAGTTGTTGCCAAACATCTTCTACACTCTGATTAATGTTCACTAGTTGCACTCGATACTTATAAAAAGTGTGCCAACAAGATACACAACCAATGTCAGGTCTTTCAGTAGAAGACAACTCAAACACTGGAATATTTTATTTATAATGTTGAAAAATCTGATCCTTTGAAAGCATAGGATCATCATTTAAATGCATGATATTTATAATTTTCACTGCAGAAACTAAACCTTCTGCAGTTCCAGTCAGAAGTATTTGATTTAAAAGTGCAAGAGACATACTTGGTGTTTTGCACTCATACATTTTAACTAGAAGGTTTCTCTTTTTCGTATGATGTGCAGCCAGCATCCGTACACAATGAAACTGACACTTGAATCTACTTTTAGCAAGACAAGCTAGAGAGTTTGAAGTTTGAAGTTTATTTTATTTTAGAGTGCAAAGCCCAGCCCAAAGCAATCTGGGCACTTTTCGTACATGTTACAGTCAAGCAAGCAGATAGAAAAAAGAACAATGTGGAAGCATACATACATACATTTACAAAAGTACAGATGTTATGTTCAGTTACCTCAAGGATTCACTGTATCAGTAGAACCTAGTGATGCTGAAATAGAGGCAGGGTCTAAATTTACAAATATACAATGTAAGCCTACGTATTATGCAACCCTGGTGAGGTCTTGCTCCTTCAACCAATTTTTCATCTTTTTGCGGAAGAGGAGCAATGCTGGTTCCTCTCTGTAAGGATATTTGGCATGTTACAGCACAGAGTACAGCACTACTGCACAGGTAGCAAACAGCACAGAGTACAGCACTACTGCACAAGTAGCACATTTTTTTTTGCAGCACCACCACAAGGGTGCGGTGCATTGCTATATGGGTTACCAGATTAACAAGGAAAGACAGACTATTCAGTCAAAAACGATTTTAACATATAAGATGCAAATCTATTTTTACAGTTAAAAGCACACGTGCTCATGTAAAAATGCACACTATTTTCACCTGAAATGCCTATGGTGCGAGAGACACATTTGAAAATTAACAGCTAACCTATTAACCATTAACCTGACTAATAAAACCTTATTTAACATAACCCACTAATAAAATGTGTTCTCCACTGCAGAATTAGGCATACTCTGAAAGCCATTTAAATGTGTGTGCAGATTTTTTTTCTTCTCTGCCTGCTTCTCCGTGTTTTTGTGCACAGTAACTGCAGGAAGAAGGAAGTCAGATTTGCAACAATTGAAAATGTATAAGCGAAGCTATTGTTGAGAGTAGGAGGATGAGAGATGATGGATTTCATTGGGACACGTCATACAGAGGGCTGAGATGAAAGTTTTAGTGGGCAGTTTCGGGGAAAAAGACAGGCAGACATTTTTCTGCACTACTGGGGAGAAGACCTGGCTGTGGGACTCCTGACTGAATGCAGATTCCTGCGTCCTGCTGCAGTCGAGATTGGGGAGAGCTGAAAGAAGGACCTTTCCACTGGCTGAGGCATTCCTATCTGCAAAAAATGAGAATTCCAGGCAATGACCCCGGTTTGAGAAGGCAAGCGTTCCTTTTTGCTGGAGTTAATCCAAGGGAGCCACATTCACAAAGAGAACAGCCAAAGAGAACAACTAAAAAGATAAGGTAATGAGAAGTGTGGGAGCTGAGTGTGTACGGTAATATGCAGTCAGTGTAGGATTCCTGTGCATGCCTTAATCACTTCTGTTCTCCGCCACTCTCTTTGCAGTGTGTCATAGACAATGCTTTTACTGTACCATTTTATTTATTTCTGTAAAGAGTGAGATTGTGTTTAAATGCAACTTTTATAATACAGAAAAATATTTGAAAAAAAAAAAAAAAATGTGCTACTTGTGCAGTAGTGCTGTACTCTGTGCTGTTTGCTACCTGTGCAGTAGTGCTGTACTCTGTGCTGTAACATGCCAAATATCCTTACATCTCTCAAAGGGGCAGGTAATGCATTCCATTTTTTTGGCCGCTAAGACTGGAAAACTAACCCCTCCTGCGTGTTGTTGATTAAAACGTGGAATGGTGACACAGTGTGATTGGGCTGATCTGGTGGGTCTGGTGGAGGATTGTCGGCTGATAGTACTAGATAGGTAGGTAGGTGCTTTGTTGACTAAACACTTATGAGTAAGGGAAAGTGTTTTAAGGTCCATTCTTTGCTTAATGTTAAGCCAGTTGATGGCCTGTCTGGCTGCAGAAATATGTTGATTCCTTGGAATGTTTAATGCTGCTCTGAAGGCATTATTCTGCATGACTTGCATTTTATTGAGAATATATTGGGAAGTTCCGAGATATAAAGCATTTCAATAGTCAAGCTTGAATAATACTAGTGTTCCAGCTATTGTGGTACAGTTGGGTGTTGTCAGATAAGGCGGGCAGGCTGTAATGAGCGTGCATCTATGTGCAGTGGATGATGCCAGTTCATTAATTTGTCTGTTTAATGTGAATGTGGAATCGAGGTAGATCCTGAAAGTTTTCACTGCCTTGGCGACTTTAATAGAATTGCCATCGATGTTGAAGGAGTTGAATATTGTTCCTAGTTTGTTTAGTTTGAAAGGGGACCCTAGAAGAAGCAACTTGGTCTTCCCACATCCACAGTGATCCAGAAATCCTGTTTTTTCATGAATCTCAAAATCATCTATTCTTTGTAGCATCTCGATCTGTCTTTGAACATTATTATTTTTGTGCAAAACGTGCAAAAAATCTCTTTAGTACCTTACAAGAAAATGTATCAATATTGCACAACAAACTGCACATCCAGACCCCACATTGCTTTTTAGGTTTTATTCTAGACTGACCTAAACTTTCAATTTCTGTATTATCAGACCTTAGGATTTCTTCTTTTTTTTTAAATCACGCCATTTTGGACATCATAGCTACGTCCACTCTTATCAATAGCAAGGGGCACATTTTTTCCTTTAATCTAACTCTCCTCATTAAAAAATCTTTCTGTATGAGAAGTATGTTTCCACGCTCTAACAAACACATCACAATAGTTGTCACGTGTAAGTACATGAACTGTTTCTATATTTATATGGAATGGTGTAGTCACCTTAAGTAATTCTTAAGTTTATTAACTGCAAAATTGAACAATATACTTTTTTTTGTTGCAAAAATCACTTTACGACATAGCTAGATTTTGGTTTCAAACTTCTCCAAAGATTTGTAAAAACTTGAGAGAGGTACATTTTCCTATATATATATCTTTATTCCCCTGTTTCAAATTGATAGCACATTTGCAATCTTTTCTTCTAAACATCTTAGTTATTTACTAGCTACTAACACATTTGATAAATGTTTTCTTTTATTCCTTTCACTAAAATATTTTGGGTTCCATTAATTAGCTGAGGTGGCACATCTCCTATTTGAAATTGCATATTATCAAAAGTATTATCGATAACAGGTATTGTATTATCTACAATATTTGTGTCTATAGGTTTAAGATATTATATTGTAAAACGTTACTTCCCTGCACACAATTGATTGA
Organism: Ambystoma mexicanum; assembly: GCF_040938575.1. Classification (NCBI taxonomy): domain Eukaryota; kingdom Metazoa; phylum Chordata; class Amphibia; order Caudata; family Ambystomatidae; genus Ambystoma; species Ambystoma mexicanum. The sequence continues at coordinate 434,049,814 of NC_090939.1, read as the reverse complement.
TTGATTGATTGATTGTTTATTTATATAGCGCCTATACACTAATTCTTGCTTATGGCATGTTGTAGTTTCTTGCTTGATGGCATCTTTGAAAAAATCTCGGAAGAAGAAATGTGGGGTGGTGAAGGTCAGTGATTATGTTTCCTCATATTTTTTATATATAATATAAATTGTGGTTTATATTAAATGTATTCTGTATATTTCGGTATTTAGGTATTTAATTTAGTACAGTTCATAGGTATTACTTGGAAAGTAGGGTTTTCCATATTTTATTTCAATGTTTTATGAAGAGGGTTCAACCTGTAGTGCATGTTATGCTATGGTTATGTGTGAGAAAAATTACATTTGCCATGTCAAATTTCCTTGCATCTTTTTCTATGGGTATGTCCTTGCAAATCCCTTAGTTGGTGAATATCTTTCACTTCATATGTGCATCCCTTATCATGAATTTTAAGACTGTAAAACAGATGGACATTATGAGCTATACAATTAGCTATGGTTGCATTAAGTCTTAGCATCTTGAAAATGTACTGTACCAACCGCAAATGCATCTCAAACTTAGAAACTCAGTTACCATCCATTCAAACTCTACTTTGATCATCCTATTTACACTACATGCAATACTTCACACACTTTCTCCAATCATATTAGGCTATTTTATAAGAGGTACATCAGCCTATTGGTAAAAATACATTCCTTCACCAGAAATGTGAAGAAAGGGAACATGGTCTTCTCAAGCTACATTCATTCATCACTATAAAGTGAACATGCAAAGTGGGCATCTTAGTACTGAGAAAAATAAGCATGGCATAAATGAGCATAACTTATTAATTCACATACGTAAAGGTGTTGCAAGATAGATTGTTAAATATCTTTGGTTTGATGTAGCAACCTGCCATTGATTATTCGCTTGAAGGTAATGCAGTGCCACTCAGTTGCTCGACCCAGCTCAAATATTCACACCTTACAAGCCTCTACTTAAGGACTGTAGGTCAGCTCCAGGCAGACAGCATTGAGTAGGCCACTGGTCACAGGACCTATTTAATCAGTCCTCTTTAGGTGGATTAATCAAAGGACATGCAAAGACATGGTGGTTGCCTGTTTGTACCTGTTCAGGCCTGATAAGGTCAATGGCCTCACCAGATATCCTGCATTTCACCTACAAACTAATGGCTACTACTGGTACTCAACAAATGATATCACCATGTATGTCCTCTGTCCACTTCCCATCCCCACTCTCACTAGGGCTTCAATGGCCAAGTGCCCTAGGCAGCCCCAGAAAGCTACCCTAGTGAACCTCATCAATAATGCCCTTGCCCTCATCCGAGTGAACATTTCTTCAGTAATACGTGGCATACTGTAACCATAACTTCAGAGTACAATTCCCAAACCATTTCTAAAGACAAGAATCACTGGACACTTACTAATTTAAATCAACTTTCTCTGAAAGATGTCAGAATCCATGCATTACCACACATAAGAAAAATAGCATTTGCCAGCATCAAAAACAGCTTAGCATTTATCAGCTGCACTCCATCATAAGACTTGCAAAATTAAGGCCACCTTCAAGATCTTCCACACATCTGACACAAAAGGAGTTACAAATATGGGGTCATAGTGAAGAGCTTGATATCCAACTTTGAAGGACATACACAGCTGCAATATTTGTCAAGGGTAGAGATAGGCTGCTTTTTTAATCCTATAAATTGCTATGCTTCCCTATTCATGTTGCATCTCCCTATGTCTGTGCATTGTGTAACAACATATGTGATTGCATAGCATGAAAACCAAATAGGTTCCTGTCATCCCAAAGCACACCATTTACAAGCAAATTGTGAAACTGCAAATAAAGTTTCTGATTATTATTTATAAAATACTACCAACATTTTGTTTTGTCTACCACACAGTTTAGATTCATGCATGCTGTGGTGCAGAACATTGTAGTACGCATATTGTTCTACATACAATACAGTGATGGAATCTACTTTCAAATCTGTGACCGAAATGTTAGACTCAATTTCACATATATTGTTAGTGAAGGAACGATACATAGCTGAGCTTCATGATGCCACAAATAGACTAGAAAGGAAATATTGCAGTATACAAAATGCCCCATGTAGACCTCTGCTGTAAGTGCATGTGTAATGTCAGATGGTATTGAGCAACTCATATAGCATACATAAGATGAGCAATGTAGAGTTTCACTCGGTGGCCATTGTGTTTGTCGGGTTGTGATATATCTCTGCTTGGCACAGTACATTTTTTGGATAAACCTAAATGAAAAGTGAGCTTATCTTATATGCCACAATAACCAATTCTTTCATAACCTAACAATTCATCATAAAGCATGCACATATTCAGAGAATGATATACAAAAACCATGTGATTTGCAAGGTCATACCTAAATAAAAACAGGCAGCCCCATTGGATGATTACTGCAGAAAAGCTTAAATGCAAACTATGAGGCCTTACTTACCCACTTAACCACTATGAATTCAATCTCCAAACAAGTGTGCCTAACATTCCTACCACCCACCTCCACTCCCAATGGTCCCCCTACACTCTCCTAGTCTCTCCCAATCCCCCAAAATACTCAAGGCATCTATGATGCTACTCCACCCAAAATGTCAGACAGCCGCACAGGGTGCCACGTTTACCCATGTGTAGCAATGTCGTGCACTGAGTGGATGCTGGAAAGCCACAGGTAAATACCCTGTCATTGCTGTTTCTGGCAACGATCTGCAATACACCAATCACCCCCCTTTTTGTATAGCAGTGCCTATCAGAATAATTTTTTGGAAAAATCTCAGCTTGCAATATAAATGACAAACGAGACAGTAGTGATGCAATGGTACTTAAAATGTGTTAATACAATAAATCACTGTTCATGAAGTTAATGGCAAGTGGATGATGATAAACTATAAGTATACATATTTAGGCTATATATGATTGGGTTAAGTAGGGTGAATACAGTTAAAAAACAGGTGGGTTGAACACAATCAATGAGAGTATAGTGCATAGAGAGTTCTACAATCAGACAGACAAAACTACATAAAGGGATAGCTTTTATACTTTCCAAAATCAGAATCACAAAAAGAGGACTATATTTACTAACCAAAATACAAACATGTCTGAGACATTTTGAACATAATCTATCACAGACACATTAGGAATTACAGCAGTAAAATCAACCATGTATAAACACCAAAACACAAGCATCATACAAACCCAATTCAAAGAAAGTTCTAGAAACTGAAACTATAAATAATTTTCATTTCAGAGAAAGACTGCAGATATCATGGCTGGTTTGAAAACTGTGTGGCTGGTCTGAGGCAGTTGACTGTTTTGATTACGGGCTTTTTGTGAGAAACTTAGTATTAACATGGACCTAGGTTTGAGAGATTGTACAATTTAATGGTTTGGATTGTGGGGAATGCAGTGGTTCCACGTTTTCAGTCTGAAAAGTAGAGGGCATCCAGAAATCATGCCAATTCATTGTGGAGGCAATGATTTGGGGAAGTTAAGAGATGTGTCCCTTACTTTATTGTCAAAACAATACTTTGAAAAACTAAAGGAACTGTTTCCTCACACCCTCTTTATCTTTTCAAATCTGACTCAGAGGCAAACATGGAGATGGGCCACCAAAAATCACAGAGAAATGTTAATAAAGCACTTTCAGCATTCATGAGAGACCACAACTAAATATGGATTTCAAACAACAACACACAATTTTACATGGCCAATTCCAATAGACATGATGAAGTTCACCAAACCGATGAAGGAAATGCAGTGTTTCTTCATAACATCAAAACAGTACTCCAAATGTGCTAAAACACTACACTCATTGCACAAAAAACAGTCCTCTTAAGGACTACTTATCACATACAAATACACAAATAAAATCAAATAATACCCCAAAAACATGTTTTGAATGTAACTGTGGTTAGAGTTAATTTACTTTTTTTTATAACAGTAAAAGACTGTTCATGTAGTTATGTAAGGTAGATGAAGATAAAGAAAGCAAAGTATAGCATGTAACAGTAAACTAGGTGGGGATACATTTAGTAGGTAGCGTAAAGACTGGTAGGGGGTGTCTGTACTTCCGCTCTCTATATGGTAGAGGAGAGGCACAGAGGACCCCAGCCAAGATTCTCTATTATTGGTACGTGGTCGAGCAATCAAGGCCTAGCTTCTCAGGAGGTGATGCAGGCTGGTTCTTAAGTACAGTGTAGTCCCCGAACCCCTACAAAGGAATGTCCACACACAGTATCACTGAAAACACAGTCTTTATATAATTAATATTCAAGGGTATGTACATGATCACAATAACGCACTTTGTACTCGGAAGTCAATAATGATAAATATATACAATTCTAAAGTGATACCACTAATGTTATCCAATCTCATTAAAGTGCATCAACTGTATGGTTAAAATGTCACACAGATTAATAATGAGGAAACCAGCAATAGAGCTAGGCAGGAACGTAAGATGGTTGAAACAATAGGCAGAATGCTGACCCCTACTACTAGGCATAGTTCTGTGTGGAGATCCCCCCACCTGGGCAACCTGTAAATAAAAGATATATAGCACAAGCCCAGTCCATGTAATGTTCAGTAGTCTTACTTCCTCCTATTAAGGTTTTACCCCCCCAATGTAACTGGTGGAGTACAGTTCTCCGACGATGTGTCGACCGATCCTTCTTGAGTGACTCCCTTTCAGGCAGGAGCCACGTATCGTCGAGAGGTGTCGAGAACCTTGGTGTTCGGTGTCGGGGAATCGACGGCCCTTCTTGAGTGCACTCCCTTTAAGGCAGGAGTCACGGGTCGTCGAACATCCGACGGGGAACAGGGTGAACTACGGCAGGGAAGTGGCAGCTTCGCTCCTAGCGGTGCTCGTCGACGACAGAGCTTTGGCGTCCTGCACGGAAGAGGCGTGCGGGGCACCTCGGTGACGATAGTTCTGGACCGCAAAGAGATGATGAAGAACTGTGGCCAAGCAAGGGCGTCGAGCCATCGGCGTCTCTGCGGTCTTTAGGTGGCGGAAAACCCACTGGTGGATGCTCCTCGGCGCATCGACGGTCACGCCTTCTCCAGCGGGAGACAAGCGGGTGACGATGCAGACGAGACCGTCCGATGATCAATGGAAGTTCTTAGGCAAACGGGAGCACGGCAGCTCCGCTCGGCGACGGTGGTCATCGACAGTGGCGGACAACAGTGCGAGTGCTTCTCTTTGGGATTCCGCGGCAGTCCCCATCGCGGGTCGGCAGCCTGTCGAATGTCTGTCTACCAGGGACCTTTGGCAAAGATCAGCTGTGCACAATGGGCCTCGTAGCTCGGGAGGAGGGCACCTTACCAGGTCCTCTCTGGGTCAGTCCTTGGAAACACAGCAGCTTTCAGATTGCGAGGGAGAGCAACAGCACTCCTTCTCATCCAGCGGGGCTTCAAGGTCAAGCATCAGTTACTCCAGTTACTCGTCGTAGTGGACTTGAGCTTCTGAACACGATTCCTAGCAGTGCTAGGTCCCCAGATATACTGTTGATCTCCCATTCATTCCGCTGGGTCACACTCAAGCATCCAATCACGACTAAGGGCATTCATGCAGGCAGGCAGCCAATCAGGCACACGAGGTATTCAGGCCATTCACTTCTCTCCAGACACTCACAACAAGTTAAGTGTATTGGGACAAGTACCGAGCCATTGAACACTCCAAGCTGCATTCATACCGGTTTCGGGCAGGGTTGTCTCAGTCATTGGGCCTCATTACACGGTAGGCGGTGAGCCGTGGCGCTATTAGCGCCATGGCTCATACCGGTAAAATACCGGCACCGCCTTGGCGGAAAGGGGATTTACCGCCCCATTCCAAGGTTGGAGGGGCGGTAAATCCCCTTTCCGCCATTGCCCTTCCCCATTCCCATTTCTGCCCCATAGGGCTCTATGGAAATGGGGAAGGCGCTAATTACGGCACCGCAATTTTGCGGTGCCGTAATTAGCTCCGAGGTCCCTTAGCGGGTTGGATTTTAACGCCTGCAAGAAGCAGGCGTTAAATCCTCCAACCCGCAAAGGGACCTCGTAGTACGGCGGTAAGGGTTAACGGTCACCGTTGCCATTAACAGTGACCGTTAACCCTTACCGCCGTCCGTGTAATGAGGCCCATTGTGTCAACCACCAGATACTAGACCCCCACAACATGGAATGCATATTCGCCACACACTCTATTCACCCAGGTCCCACCCACAGGAGGTACCCACAACATACATCACCGGGAAGGCTCCAGCTAGTCTGGCCGGGCCTTCACAACAACACCATATATGGCATTTCCACCCAACAGCCAGTCAGGGGGAAGGGACAGAGTCAGGGCTTCCCAGGACTTTGGGAAAACAAGGTAATGGGTAATAGAAATCAAGAGGCCACAGGGGCCATCTTGTCATCTTGTTTTCCATCAGGAATTAATTGATCCCAATGGCAGGGCCGGGGTATCCCAAAATTGAGGATACTCCGCGCACCTGTCAATTTCAGCATGGAGCTGCCACCAGCCCATACCCTGCTCTGCAGGCCACCCACAGGTGCCCAAAAACATACACTAGGGGCACAGGGTTGTACCCCCCACCCATGGGTGCCATAAGGGTATCCCACGGGTCCGTTCACCAAACCAAAAGAAAGAGAGCTGCACCGCCAGGAGTCCCACGTGAACTCCTCCATGGAAAACACGACAGAACACACGATAAAAAGCAGTAAAGGGCAAAGATACGGAGGCCTGTCCCTCCGATGCATTTCCAGCATCACAGGTACAACTACACAAGATATAATAGCATGGGTGAGACTGCAGTGTATGGAGCTTCTAAAACTAGAGTGGGGTTGCTCCTTTTTGTATTGATTTTTTAAACAATTGCTGTCTGTTTTTTTCCACAGACTCACATGTAAGAAAGTCTAAAAATACACAGAATAAATACATAAGACTCCCAAAACCTACTGTGTCACTGACCATGGCCAGTGATTGATCATCCCTGACTTCACTATAGCTATAAAATAACTCTAAAATATAAATACAACACATACACCCCAAAATGTGTAGGCATGGGCATGGAACTACTCTTACCGGGGGTTATCTGTATTCCTATATAGCCTCAAATTACGAAAGTCTAAAAACTCACAGAAAAATACATAAAACTCCCAAAACATACTGGGGCTGATTCATGGAATTATTTGTGGCGAAAAACGGGGATTTGTGTGCCATTCTGCCCACAACTCCCTGTTTAACAAATGGGGATTTGCGGGCAGAATGGCACACAAATCCCCGTTTTTCAGCGCAAATAATTCCATGAATCACCCATACTGTGTCACTGACCATGGCCAATGATTCATCATCCCTGACTTCACTATAGCTATAAAAATAACTCTAAAATATAAATAAAACACATACACCCCAAAATGTATAGGCACGGGCATGGAACTACTCTTACTGGGGGTTATCCGTATTCCTATATAATCTCAAATTAAGCCATGATTATCGGAAAAAATGGCTGAAAAAATAAATGCTTTCCTTTCCCCCAAAGCCTTCACCAAGCGGCCCCTTCATCTGTGCCAGCACCCCACACTCCCCAAATGGCCACCTCACCTCCCCTGTCCTCTCACATGCCGTTTCTGTGATGCAGTTTGCTTTGGCATGTTGGCTATTAGCGGCTTTAGTGACTATAGAAAGATTTGTGTTACAAACTCAATCCCTGGACCTCCTATAAATGCCAAATTTTACTTGCTGTGCTCAAGCAGCGATCCCACCTCTAGACTTAAGTCGTTTGTCATTATTTTAACCTGAACATTTTTGTTAACTACTTTTCTTTTCCCAATATCCTTGGCTCTAACCACGGTTATTTATCACATAAAGTGAAAAACAAGATGACAACTATTTCATTTCTAAAAACACCTTCTCCATCAAATATTTGAACAACTACTACACAGAATAACAACCACGCATGGATTGCCAGTCAATGCTTTGTGTCAAAGTTGTTTTGTACCCGGTCCAAATCTGTCCAGTGGTTTGGGCTGTGCGCTTTGGCAAACATTACGGCTCATTAAGAGCCTGCTGTTCCGGAAACAAAAGTGCTGGTATGCTTACTGGCACTGTTGTTTCCCGAATGGCAGACTACAACTCAGCGGACGGGTGCCACCCTGCCCGGCAGGTCAGACTTGCCGGGTGGAATGGCAACTGCCTGCAGAGTTTTCACAGGAGCACCAGCATTGTTAACAACGGTGCCGGTGCTTCCGTGGTCCCCACTCCCTTGAGTCCTATTGAGCTCTGTGGGAATGGGGATTCATTTATCAGCGCCTGATTTTCCTGGGCACCTGGGTTGTAATCCCCCACAATTACCAGGAAGTCAGCCCCTGGTAAATCATTAGAGGTTACCAACGGACCCGTAATGCGGCCCATTTACCTTGTTTTGTTAATGGGAAAATGAATGCGATGTAGGCCACAATTTTGGGGGAAGAAATGTGTCTTCTTAATAACTAGTTTTACTTTTTAACAAATCTTTATGAAACTCTGCAATCTGGGGTGGGGGCACCAGTCCTTAATTGTTTTTGAAAATGACTGTCAAATCTGTTACTCAAATCTAAAGTTTATAATGATAGAATTTTTAAGGACTCCTATGGTAGTCCGACTCATCTTAACTATAGGGCGGCTATCGTACCATATAATATATTTATATTTAGTTATGGTTAAGTTGCTCAACTCATAAGAGCACTTATTAGGTGGTTTATAACTTTGCTCCCCCTGGACGAATCCTTACCAAACTTTGCACAAAAAAAGTATATGGCCCACTCTGATTCTTTTAGGCAAGTTTTTTGAGGTTTCATCAAGGGGAATAAGATATAGGGGGTCCCTTTTTTTTCTCCCATAGACGCAATGAAATAAAAATATTGCTCATGCATACAGCCAAAACCACTGGATGGATTTTCCCCAAATTTGAGGCAGCAGTGTGATATCTGGGTCCACTCCGCTGACTCATTTTCCTGTTCGCTCCGCAGACAGGACTCCAAATGGTCTGGGGGCAGATTGATGTCGGCGGACACCAAAGGCGCACACTGATTGGCTGTTCAAAAGCATGATGTGTGTAATATTTGTCCGAAACCCCCGCCATGATGGAAGGGTCCATTAGGGTAGGGGAATGGAACGTAGATGATATGAGTATGTTTGCATAGGTTAAAGACAAGCCATGCACCCATGAATCTAGGCACTGGCACAACTACTGCAGTATCATACGGCCATGCAACCAAGAAGTTACCCACAACTATTGCAGTAGGTAGCGTTTGATGGGCAGTTGGAGAAACATGTTTGGGATAATTTGGTGACTGAAAGAGGCCTTCTTAGAGTAGGGGAGTGGAGTCTGAATGATATGGTGATATTGCCATTGTTGAATAATAGGGTTGGCAATCTACTTTGATATCTGCATATGGTGTGTAAATTGTGAAGTTAAGGGCAAGGTATTGTGTTTGGGGTGTGACCACTGGCCATATTTTTGGGTGCACAGCCATAGTATGCTGTGGTTGTTGTAGCCAGTCCCTAGATTCTGGCCTCCGACCATGCACCCAAGAGCCTAGGAACTGGCCACAACCACAACAGCATAATTCGTCCATGCATCCAACAATCTGGCCACTGGCCACAAACATTGTAATAATATGTGTACAGAAATGGAATTTGGCCATTGGAAAGAAGCATTACAATAATATATGTATAGTCATTATACATACTGTGTAGACATTGTTTACTTTTTGGAACACAGAGGCATAATACCATTGAAGTGGAAATGGTACTTTTCATTGATGTTCCATTGTGGGCACAGATTGTATTTGTTGTACATGGTGATGCAGGAGAAATCTTTGCTTCTTTCTCTGTGAAACCAAAACAGCATAATTGGTTAGGTAAGGTACTTCACAATGTAGCATTGTCCACAATATCATATATTAATGTACTTTGTAGACCCTTATAAATAGTACATTGCAAGTAATATGCTTCAAACAACATTACATTTCGACCAGTTGCTGTGTTTGGTTGCATAATCATTGTGTCTGTGGGAAAAAGAAATCCATGTAGGATTTTTTTTTAAAAAAACAGTGCATTCACATTACTTGTTACACTATGTTAAAGTGTGCAACATTGGAAATGCCATTTTCCTTTACAATGTAAGGAATGTTTTGAAGAGGTTCATGTAAGCCTGTAAGGAATAAAAGAAGAGAAAAGGCCCAACAATTATTTTTTAAAAAGGTGTTTGTTTACAAGCGCCTTCCAAAAAAAAGGCTCTTTTCAGAACCACCACTAAAGAGGAAATTTCCTACCCTGGGTTAAATGTTTCTCTCCACCCCCTTGAATTCGACATGCTGTACACAGACACTGTGGAAGTCCATGGACAGCATGTGCCACATCCAGGGCTTTTGAGGATGGCAAGCAAGGAAATGGAACTGTGGGGATTAGTCAATCAGGTTTTCTGGTTGTGCTTTATAGGAAGAAAGGGTATTACTTTTTCCATTGCTGTATGTAGTGAAGATGGCTGTGGTTGCAGAGATGGAGAGAGACAATGTTTGGATGGTAGGAGATTGTTTTGTAAGTGGTATGCAGAGAAAAGTAGCATTTCTGCCAATTTTGGCTTTCAGGGAGTGGAGGCTTTGTGGTGTGATGTGCCTGGCCACAATTTGCAAGGTGCTTGCACTTTTTAGAGATATGGTCACTTTCAATACTCCCAATGTTCCTGCGGTGCCTTGTGGAGGAGTGCGTTTGGGTTATATCAGTGCAGTAAGTTTACTGGGTGCACTGAAGGACTTGTTGAAGGCACTGATGCTGCTTTTTCCAAGTCAAAGTTGGTATTTTCACACATACCATGTAGAGCTGTATGGAACAGCCCCCAATTTCTTCTGTCCTCAACAAGATGCAGGACGTTGTCTTGTGAACAGAGGCATGTCTTCTTCTTTGTGTACTGCTGGGATGTTCTCTTTTGAGAATTAGAACCATAATTCTCTGAGTGTGAACTTTTTTTTTTATTGCAGATGCCATTTTTTTGTCCAACATTGGAAATGCATTTTTCCTTTGCAATGTAAGGCATGCTTTGAAGATGTTCATGTAAGCCTATAAGGAAGAATAGAAGAGAAAAGGCCCAAAAAATATTTAAGAAAAGGGTGTGTGTTTACAAGCACCTTCCAAAAAAAATAAAAAAAAGGCTCTTTTCAGAGCCACCACTAAGGGGGTAGTCTTCTACCCTGGGTTAAATTGCTCTCCCCACCCCCTTGAATTGGATGATCTGTCCCCCGACACTGTGGTAGTCTGCAGACAGCAAGTTCCACTTCCGTGGCTTTTAACGTTGGCAGGCATGGAAATTAAAATGTTGAGCCCAGGGTATTGGCCAACAAGGTTTACTGGGTGTGGTATGCAAGGAGAGAGTGTGGCAGAAGGTCTGTTTGCTGAGAGGGGTGCAGATGGCTATAGCTGTGTCTTTCAGGAAGCAGAATGTGTGGATTTTGGGGGACGTTTGGATCCATTGGCTGCAGGTGTTTGCAGAGCAGTGTGGAGTAGCTGCACATCTTGGATTTGATCATGTTGATGTGCAGTGGTATGGATTGCACGGCATGAAGTGGGTGCACTTGCCCGCACTTTGTGCCACTTTCGTGATACACCATCATTCGGCCATTTTTATTTTTCATTGTGAAGGGAAGAGTTTAGGCCATGTAATGGGAATTTCACTGCAGTTTGCAATGAAGGAGACATTTGGGAAAAAGATGGACATGTTTCAAAACTCCTGAGTTATTATTTTGCGCATTGCCCAGAGACAGATGTGGCTATGCTTCAAATGGAGAAAGTGAGGCATAATGTCAACAAGGCTGTGTGCGCATTTTTGAGAGATGTTGGCATGCCATTTTTCCATAATGAAAACAAAATAATTCACAGCACCAATATTTTTCGCAGAAACGGAGAACATCTTACTGATGCTGGTAATCAGCTTTTTTGTGCAATATCCTAAATGCTTTGCTGCCCTTTTTGCAAATATAGAAAGCATTTTAAAGTAGGTGTTGCTTTCTTTACTCTAAACCTTGAAAAAAACCTTTGAAAAACAAAAAAGGCTCTTTTCAGAGCCACCACTTTCTCCCGCAAAAGAGAGCAATGCTTTAGATGCTGCTACCACTTAATGGACATCTCAGGACAGACGTTGTGTTCGGAGGACACAGGGGATCAGATGCGCATGCGCCCATGTTTCTGCCGGAAAGGGTCTAGGTCCCTGAATCATATAAAGGTGAGTCATGATTTTGCGGACATGTCCGGAAAGGCGCGTTGTTCGGCAGTACTTCCATTTTGATTACGGACAGTCCGGACAGTCGCGCTGTCTGTGGACTCCTAACAGGGCTTTTTTTAAAAAAAGAAATACACACACACACAGCAACAATAAACACATAGAAATATTTTAACATACACACATACACTTAATTAGAAAAGGAGAGGGTAGCAGAAAGGCAAACCCATATAGGGGATATGGGGGAATTGGTACTTTCCAGAGGCTGTTCATCAGTGGAGGAAGGGATGTGGGGATGATTGGCTAGGACAGGGGGAAGGGGCACAGGTACAAGCGGGGCAGTGGTATTTAATATTGTCTGTAATATGCCTTTCCACAAATGTCATTAACTGTATAAAATTGGTGTTGAATTGATTCATCTTTGATGTCCTGGGTGTTAGTTTTAGCAGTGCAGGGCGGTGGCGCTTGTTATGGTTGCTGAGTTTAGCAAAACTGGTGAATTTCTAGGGGTTTTAGATTTTACTTGTAGCCAAAATATCCCTTTAAGACAGTCATGCCACTGAGTTTGATAGCTCTTTATTTGTGCAAATTAACCATAAGGATCCTTTAACAAAGTGTTTGTATATATATATATATATATATATATATATATATATATATATATATATATATATATATATATATATATATATATATATATATATATATATTACATGTCCACGGTAGTGGCCATGTAGTTATGGTTAAGTTGGTGTTTCCGTAGAAAGAGCACTTTTTGGGCGGTTTATAACTTCGCTCCCCCTGGACGAAACCTCACCAAATTTTGCACAAAAAAAAGTATATGGCCCACTCTGATTCTTTTAGGCAAGTTTTTTGAGGTTTCATCAAGGGAAATAAGATATAGGGGGTCCCTTTTTTTTCTCCCATAGACGCAATGAAATAAAAATATTGCTCATGCATACAGCCAAAACCACTGGATGGATTTTCCCCAAATTTGAGGCAGCAGTGTGATATCTGGGTCCACTCCGCTGACTCATTTTCCTGTTCGCTCCGCAGACAGGACTCCAAATGGTCTGGGGGCAGATTGATGTCGGCGGACACCAAAGGCGCACACTGATTGGCTGTTCAAAAGCATGATGTGTGTAATATTTTTCCGAAACCCCCGCCATGATGGGAGGGTTCATTAGGGTAGGGGAGTGGAACGTAGATGATACGAGTATGTTTGCATAGGTTAAAAATAAGCCATGCACCCAAGAATCTAGGCACTGGCACAACTACTGCACTATCATACGGCCATGCAACCAAGAAGGTACCCACAACTATTGCAGTAGGTAGCGTTTGGTGGGCAGTTGGAGAAACATGTTTGGGATAATTTGGTGACTGAAAGAGGGCTTCTTAGAGTAGGGGAGTGGAGTCTGAATGATATGGTGATATTGCCATTGTTGAATAATAAGGTTGGCAATCTACTTTGATATCTGCATATGGTGTGTAAATTGTGAAGTTAAGGGCAAGGTATTGTGTTTGGGATGTGACCACTGGCCATATTTTTGGGTGCACAGCCGTAGTATGCTGTGGTTGTTGTAGCCAGTCCCTAGATTCTGGCCTGCGACCATGCACCCAAGAGTTGAGGAACTGGCCACAACCACCACAGCATAATTCGTCCATGCATCCAACAATCTGGCCACTGGCCACAAACATTGTAATAATATGTGTACAGAAATGGAATTTGGCCATTGGAAAGAAGCATTACAATAATATATGTATAGTCATTATACATACTGTGTAGACATTGTTTACTTTTTGGAACACAGAGGCATAATACCATTGAAGTGGAAATGGTACTTTTCATTGATGTTCCATTGTGGGCACAGATTGTATTTGTTGTACATGGTGATGCAGGAGAAATCTTTGCTTCTTTCTCTGTGAAAACAAAACAGCATAATTGGTTAGGTAAGGTACTTCACAATGTTGCATTGTACACAATATCATATATTAATGTACGTTGTAGACCCTTATAAATAGTACATTGCAAGTAATATGCTTCAAACAACATTACATTTCGACCAGTTGCTGTGTTTGGTTGCATAATCATTGTGTCTGTGGGAAAAAGAAATCCATGTAGGATTTTTTTTTTTAAAAACAGTGCATTCACATTACTTGTTACACTATGTTGAAGTGTGCAACATTGGAAATGCCATTTTCCTTTACAATGTAAGGAATGTTTTGAAGAAGTTCATGTAAGCCTGTAAGGAATAAAAGAAGAGAAAAGGCCCAACAATTATTTTTTAAAAAGGTGTTTGTTTACAAGCGCCTTCCAAAAAAAAGGCTCTTTTCAGAACCACCACTAAAGAGGAAATGTCCTACCCTGGGTTAAATGTTTCTCTCCACCCCCTTGAATTCGACATGTTGTACACAGACACTGCGGAAGTCCATGGACAGCATGTGCCACATCCAGGGCTTTTGAGGATGGCAAGCAAGGAAATGGAACTGTGGGGATTAGTCAATCAGGTGTTCTGGTTGTGCTTTATAGGAAGAAAGGGTATTACTTTTTCCATTGCTGTATGTAGTGAAGATGGCTTTGGTTGCAGAGATGGAGAGAGACAATGTTTGGATGGTGGGAGATTGTTTTGTAAGTGGTATGCAGAGAAAAGTAGCATTTCTGCCAATTTTGGCTTTCAGGGAGTGGAGGCTTTGTGGTGTGATGTGCCTGGCCACAATTTGCAAGGTGCTTGCACTTTTTAGAGATATGGTCACTTTCAATACTCCCAATGTTCCTGTGGTGCCTTGTGGAGGAGTGCATTTGGGTTATATCAGTGCAGTAAGTTTACTGGGTGCACTGAAGGACTTGTTGAAGGCACTGATGCTGCTTTTTCCAAGTCAAAGTTGGTATTTTCACACATACCATGTAGAGCAGTATGGAACAGCCCCCAATTTCTTCTGTCCCCAACAAGATGCAGGACGTTGTCTTGTGAACAGAGGCATGTCTTCTTCTTTGTGTAGTGCTGGGATGTTCTCTTTTGAGAATTAGAACCTTAATTCTCTGAGTGTGAACTTTTTTTTTACTGCAGATGCCATTTTTTTGTCCAACATTGGAAATGCATTTTTCCTTTGCAATGTAAGGCATGCTTTGAAGATGTTCATGTAAGCCTATAAGGAAGAATAGAAGAGAAAAGTCCCAAAAAAATATTGAAGAAAAGGGTGTGTGTTTACAAGCACCTTCCAAAAAAAATAAAAAAAGGCTCTTTTCAGAGCCACCACTAAGGGGGTAGTCTTCTACCCTGGGTTAAATTGCTCTCCCCACCCCCTTGAATTGGATGATCTGTCCCCTGACATTGTGGTAGTCTGCAGACAGCAAGTTCCACTTCCGTGGCTTTTAACGTTGGCAGGCATGGAAATTGAAATGTTGAGCCCAGGGTATTGGCCAACAAGGTTTACTGGGTGTGGTATGCAAGGAGAGAGTGTGGCAGAAGGTCTGTTTGCTGAGAGGGGTGCAGATGGCTATAGCTGTGTCTTTCAGGAAGCAGAATGTTTGGATTTTGGGGGACGTTTGGATCCATTGGCTGCAGGTGTTTGCAGAGCAGTGTGGAGTAGCTGCACATCTTGGATTTGATCATGTTGATGTGCAGTGGTATGGATTGCACGGCATGAAGTGGGTGCACTTGCCCGCACTTTGTGCCACTTTCGTGATACACCATCATTCGGCCATTTTTATTTTTCATTGTGAAGGGAAGAGTTTAGGCCATGTAATGGGAATTTCACTGCAGTTTGCAATGAAGGAGACATTTGGGAAAAAGATGGACATGTTTCAAAACTCCTGAGTTATTATTTTGCGCATTGCCCAGAGACAGATGTGGCTATGCTTCAAATGGAGAAAGTGAGGCGTAATGTCAACAAGGCTGTGTGCGCATTTTTGAGAGATGTTGGCATGCCATTTTTCCATAATGAAAACAAAATAATTCACAGCACCAATATTTTTCGCAGAAACGGAGAACATCTTACTGATGCTGGTAATCAGCTTTTTTGTGCAATATCCTAAATGCTTTGCTGCCCTTTTTGCAAATATAAAAAGCATTTTAAAGTAGGTGTTGCTTTCTTTACTCTAAACCTTGAAAAAAACCTTTGAAAAACAAAAAAGGCTCTTTTCAGAGCCACCACTTTCTCCCGCAAAAGAGAGCAATGCTTTAGATGCTGCTACCACTTAATGGACATCTCAGGACAGACGTTGTGTTCGGAGGACACAGGGGATCAGATGCGCATGCGCCCATGTTTCTGCCGGAAAGGGTCTAGGTCCCTGAATCATATAAATGTGAGTCATGATTTTGCGGACATGTCCGGACAGGCGCGTTGTTCGGCAGTACTTCCATTTTGATTACGGACAGTCCGGACAGTCGCGCTGTCTGTGGACTCCTAACAGGGCTTTTTTTAAAAAAGAAATACACACACACACAGCAACAATAAACACATAGAAATATTTTAACATACACACATACACTTAATTAGGAAAGGAGAGGGTAGCAGAAAGGCAAACCCATATAGGGCATATGGGGGAATTGGTACTTTCCAGAGGCTGTTCATCAGTGGAGGAAGGGATGTGGGGATGATTGGCTAGGACAGGGGGAAGGGGCACAGGTACAAGCGGGGCAGTGGTATTTAATATTGTCTGTAATATGCCTTTCCACAAATGTCATTAACTGTATAAAATTGGTGTTGAATTGATTCATCTTTGATGTCCTGGGTGTTAGTCTTAGCAGTGCAGGGCGGTGGCGCTTGTTATGGTTGCTGAGTTTAGCAAAACTGGTGAATTTCTAGGGGTTTTAGATTTTACTTGTAGCCAAAATATCCCTTTAAGACACTCATGCCACTGAGTTTGATAGCTCTTTATTAGTGCAAATTTACCATAACGATCCTTTAACAAAGTGTTTGTATATATATATGTAGTTATGGTTAAGTTGGTGTTTCCATAGGAAGAGCACTTTTTGGGCGGCTTATAACTTCGCTCCCCCTGGACGAATCCTCACCAAACTTTGCAAAAAAAGTATATGGCCACTCTGAATTATTTCTTTGCGAAGTTTGGTGAGGATTAGTCCAGGGGGGGAAAGTTAAAGGGGGGGTCCCAAAACTTTTGTTTTTTCCCATAGACATAATGGGAAAAAACTTTGCTCACGCCTACAGCCCAAACCGCTGGACAGATTTACACCAAATTTGCGGCAGGAGCGGCAGCTTTGCTTTATTTGGTGTAAATCTGTCCAGTAGTTTTTTAAAAAATGACAAAAATGTAAGTGAAAAAAATTAGTGATATCTGTGTTCGCTTCGCGGACACACTTCCCTGTTCGCTCCGCGGATAGGACGGTGATTGGGCAAGCAGCTTGTGTGATGTCCGTGGACATCTGACGTGCTCTCTCATTGGATGCAGTGAAAGCGTGCAGTGCGTCTGGCTTCAGAGACGCCCGCCATCTTTGTTCCTCGCATGAGAGGCTTTGTCAGCAGGAGCGGGATCTACCGCCTGCACAGTAAGTCTGCCCGTGTCTGTCTCCTGTTCCTCCCACTCCCGCTCATGCCCCGTGTGTCCTTCTTGTTCCCCACACCCCCACTCATGCTCTGTGTCTCCCCTGTTCCTCCAGCCCCCCACTCACGCCATCGGCACACGGTGGCCAGCGGAGGGCCGAGGAGCCTGATCTGCCACCTGCACACGAACGCCGTGTGTCTCTCTCCCTCTCCCCCACCCCCCACTCATGCCCTGTGTGTTTCTCCCCCTCCCGCCCACCCCCCGCTTATGCCCTGTGTGTCTCTCTCCCTCTCCCCACCCCCGCTCAAGCCCTATGTGTCTCTCCCCCTCCCGACCACCCCTGCTCATGCCCCGTGTGTCTCACCACCTCCCACCCACCCCGGCTCATGCCCCACATGTGTCTCACCCCCTCCCACCCACCCCAGCTCATGCCCCACATGTGTCTCTCTCCGTCCCGCCCACCCCCCGCTCATGCCCTGTGTATCTTTCCCCCTACCACCCCCGCTCATGCCCCGTGTGCCTATCCCCCTCCCGCCCACTCCCCGCTCATGCCCCGTGTGTCTCTCTCTCTCCCCCCTGCTCCACTCATGCCCCGTGTGTCTCGAACCCCTCCCGCCCACCCTGCTCATGCCCCGTGTGTCTCTCTCCCTCCCCCCACCCCGCTCATGCCCCGTGTGTCTCTCCCCCTCCTGCCCGCCCCTACTCATGCCCCGTGTGTCTCTCCCCCTCCTGCCCACCCCCCGCTTATGCCCCGTGTGTCTCTCCCCCTCCCACCCACCCCCCGCTCATGCCCTGTGTGTCTCTTTCCTTCCCGCTCATGCCCTGTGTGTCTATCCCTCCCTCCCGCCCACTCCCCGCTCATTCCCCGTGTGTCTATCCCTCCCGCTGCCCACCCCCCGCTCATGCCCCGTGTGTCTATCCCTCCAGCCGCCCACCCCCCCGCTCATGCCCCGTGTGTCTATCCCTCCCGTCGCCCACCCCCGCTCATGCCTCGTGTCTCTATCCCTCCCGCCGCCCACCCCCCGCTCATGCCCCGTGACTCTATCCCTCCCGCCGCCCACCCCCTTACTCATGACCCGTGTCTCTATCCCTCCTCCCGCCCACCCCCTGCTCATGCCCTGTGTCTCTATCCCTCCCGCCGCCCACCCCCCGCTCATACCCCATGTCTCTATCCCTCCTGCTGCCCACCCCCGCTCATGCCCCGCGTGTCTATCCCTCCTGCCGCCCATCCCCCGCTCATGCCCCGTGTGTCTATCCCTTCGCCGCCCACCCCCCGCTCATGCCCCGTGTGTCTATCCCTCCTGCCGCCCACCCCCCGCTCATGCCTCGAGTGCCTATCCCTCCCGCCGCCCACCCCCTGCTCATGCCCCATATGTCTATCCCTCACGCCGCCCACCCCCCGCTCATGCCCCGTGTCTCTATCCCTCCCGCCGCCCACCCCCCGCTCATGCCCCGTGTCTCTATCCCTCCCGCCGCCCACCCCCCGCTCATGCCCCATGTGTCTATCCCTCCCACCGCCCACCCCCCGCTCATGCCCCGTGTGTCTCTCGTTCTCCCGCCCACCCCCCCGCTCATGCCCCGTGTGTGTATCTCCCTTCCGATCATGCCCCATGTGTCTCTCCCTCCCCCCGCTCATGCCCCGTGGTTCTATCCCTCCCCCGCTCATGCCCTGTGTCTCTATCCCTCCCGCTGCCCACCCCCCGCTCATGCCCCGTGTCTCTATCCCTCCCGCTGCCCACCCCCCACTCATGGCCCCTGTCTCTATCCCTCCCGCCGCCCACCCCCCGCTCATGCCCCGTGTCTCTATCCCCCCTCCCACCCACCCCCGCCCATGCCCCGTGTGTCTCTCCCCCTCCTGCCCACCCCGGCTCATGCCACATGTGTCTCTCTCCCTCCCGCCCACCCCCCGCTCATGCCCTGTGTATCTTTCCCCCTCCCGCCCACCCCCGCTCATGCCCCGTGTGCCTCTCCCCCTCCCGCCCACCCCCCGCTCATGCCCGGTGTGTCTCTCGCCCTCCCCCAACCCCCACTTATGCCCCGTGTGTCTCGAACCCCACCCGCCCACCCCCGCTCATTCTCCGTGTGTCTCTCTCCCTCCCCCCACCCCGCTCATGCCCCGTGTGCCTCTCCCCCTCCCGCCCACCCCCCGCTCATGCCCCGTGTGTCTCGAACCCCTCCCGCCCACCCCCGCTCATTCTCCGTGTGTCTCTCTCCCTCCCCCCACCCCGCTCATGCCCCGTGTGTCTCTCCCCCTCCTGCCCACACCGGCTCATGCCACATGTGTCTCTCTCCCTCCTGCCCACCCCCCGCTCATGCCCTGTGTATCTTTCCCCCTCCCGCCCAACCCCGCTCATGCCCCGTGTGCCTCTCCCCCTCCCGCCCACCCCCCGCTCATGCCCCGTGTGTCTCTCGCCCTCCCCCAACCCCCACTCATGCCCCGTGTGTCTCGAACCCCTCCCGCCCACCCCCGCTCATTCTCCGTGTGTCTCTCTCCCTCCCCCCACCCCGCTCATGCCCCGTGTGCCTCTCCCCCTCCCACCCACCCCCCGCTCATGCCCCGTGTGTCTCTCTCCCTCCCCCGCCCCCACTCATGCCCTGTGTGTCTCGAACCCCTCCCTCCCACCCCGCTCATGCCCCGTGTGTCTCTCTCCCTCCCCCCACCCCGCTCCTGCCCTGTGTGTCTCTCCCCCTCCTGCATGCCCCTACTCATGCCACGTGTGTCTCTCCCCCTCCTGCCCACCCCTGTTCATGCCCCGTGTCTCTCTCCCTCTCCCGCCCACCCCCCGCTCATGCCCTGTGTGTCTCTTTCCTTCCCGCTCATGCCCCGTGTGTCTATCCCTCCCTCCCTCCCACTCCCCGCTCATTCCCCGTGTGTCTATCCCTCCTGCTGCCCACCCCCCGCTCATGCCCCGTGTGTCTATCCCTCCCGTCGCCCACCCCCCGCTCATGCCTCGTGTCTCTATCCCTCCCGCCGCCCACCCCCCGCTCATGCCCGTGTCTCTATCCCTCCCGCCGCCCAACCCCCGCTCATGACCCGTGTCTCTATCCCTCCTGCCGCCCACCCCCTGCGCATGCCCTGTGTCTCTATGCCTCCGCCGCCCACCCCCCGCTCATACCCCATGTCTCTATCCCTCCTGCTGCCCACCCCTGCTCATGCCCCGTGTGTCTATCCCTCCTGCCGCCCATCCCCCGCTCATGCCCCGTGTGTCTATCCCTTCGCCGCCCACCCCCCGCTCATGCCCCGTGTGTCTATCCCTCCTGCCGCCCACCCCCCGCTCGTGCCTTGATTGTCTATCCCTCCCGCCGCCCACCCCTGCTCATGCCCCGTATGTCTATCCCTTCCGCCGCCCACCCGCCGTGTCTCTATCCCTCCCGCCGCCCACCCCCTGCTCATGCCCCGTGTCTCTATCCCTCCCGCCGCCCTCCCCCCGCTCATGCCCCATGTGTCTTTCCCTCCCGCCGCCCACCCCCCGCTCATGCCCCTTGTGTCCCTCCCCCTCCTGCCCACCCCCCTGCTCATGCCCCGTGTGTGTCTCTCCCTCCCGCTCATGCCCCGTGTCTCTATCCCTCCCGCCGCCCACCCCCTGCTCATGCCCCGTGTGTCTCTCCCTCCCCCCGCTCATGCCCTGTGGTTCTATCCCTCCCCCGCTCATGCCCTGTGTCTATATCCCTCCCACCGCCCACCCCCCGCTCATGCCCCGTGTCTCTATCCCTCCCGCCGCCCACCCCCCTCTCATGGCCCGTGTCTCTATCCCTCCCGCCGCCCACCCCCCGCTCATGCCCCGTGTCTCTATCCCTCTCGCCGCCCACCCCCCGCTCATGCCCTGTGTGTCTCTCACCCCCAACCCCATCTCATGCCCTGTGTGTCTATCCCTCCCGCCGCACACCCCCTGCTCATGCCCCGTGTGTCTATCCGTCCCACCCACCCCCCGCTCATGCCCCGTGTGTCTATCCCCCCCGCCCATCGCCCGCTCAATCCCCGTGTGTCTATCCCTCCCGCCACCCACCCCGTGCTCATGCCCCGTGTCTCTATCCCTCCCCCCGTTCATGCCCCATGTCTATATCCCTCTCCCTGCTCATGCCCCGTGTCTCTATCCCTGCTGCCGCCCACCCCCCGCTCATGCCCCGTGTCTCTATCCCTCCCGCCGCCGACCACCCCCGCTCATGCCCCGTGTCTCTATCCCTCCCGCCGCCCACCCCCCGCTCATGCCCCATGGCTCTATCCCTCCCACCGCCCACCCCCCGGTCATGCCCCGTGTGTCTATCCCTCCTCCCGCCCACCCCCAGCTCATGCCCCGTGTGTCTATCCCTCCTGCCGCCCACCCCTCTCTCATGCCCCGTGTGTCTATTCCACCCCCCACTCATGTCCTGTGTGTCTATCCCTCCCACCGCCCACCCCCCGCTCATGCCCAGTGTGTCTATCCCTCCCGTCGCCCACCCCCGCTCATGCCCCGTGTGTCTATCCCTGCTGCCGCCCACCCCCCCGCTCATGCCCTGTGTGTCTATCCCTCCCGCTGCCCACCCCCACTCATGCCCCATGTCTCTATCCCTCCCCCGCTCATGCCCCGTGTCTCTATCCCTCCCGCTGGCCACTCCCTGTGTCTCTATCCCTCCCGCAGCCCACCCCCCGCTCCTGCCCCGTGTCTCTATCCCTCCCACCGCCCACCCCCCGCTCATGCCCCGTGTCTCTATCCCTTCCACCGCCCACCCCCCACTCACTCATGCCCTGTGTCTCTATCCCTCCTGCCACCCACCCCCCGGTCATGCCCTGTGTCTCAATCCCTCCCGCCGTCCACCCCCCGCTCATGCCCTGTGTCTCTATCCCTCCCGCCGCTCACCCCTCGCTCATGCCCCGTTTCTCTATCCCTCCCGCCACCCACTCCCCGCTCATGCCCCATGTCTCTATCCCTCCCGCCGCCCACCCCCCGCTCATGCCCCGTATCTCTATCCCTCCCGTCGCCCAGCCCCCGCTCATGCCCCGTGTCTCTATCCCTCCCGCCGCCCACCCCCGCTCATGCCCGTGTCTCTATCCCTCCCGCCGCCCACCCCCCCGCTCATGCCCCGTTTCTCTATCCCTCCCTCCCGCCCACCCACCGTTCATGCCCTGTGTCTGTCTCCTGTTTCCCCCACCCGCTCATGACCCGTGTCTGTCTTCTGTTCCCCCCACCCACTAATGCCCCATCGGTACACCCCGTTTTGTCGTTGCCGGTTCGGCGACGTGATGTTTTGGTGTGCCGCACACCAGTGCACATCGCCTGCTGTTTAGGGAAACATTCAGTGCCGTGCAACTGTTCTAGAGCGGTTTCATTTTAAAATAGTGTGGGATGAAGTTGAAACTCGCACTTTCAGTGCACTGCACTGAACGTTTCCCTAAACAGCAGGCGATGTGCACTGGGGTGCGGCGCACAGAGCAGAATTGATCTGCCGGGCTCACGAGGGTGAGGGCTGTGCTGCTCGGAGCAGACTGCTCCGAGCAGCACAGCCCCCACCTTCGCGGGCCTGTCTGTGTACTCTGTGTGGCTGTGGTGCCTGCATGAAGAACTCGCAGGACATTTTTGTGCAGCCAGCTCGGCACGGGCTGCCGCGCTGTGCCACGCCGAACCGGCTCCTGCGCCGAACCGGCCGCGCCAAATCGTCCCGCGCCAAACCGGCCGCCCGGAAATGTCCTGCTCCGTGCCCCGTGTCTCTCTCCTGTTGCCCCCCATCCCCCGCTCATGCCCTGTGTCTGTCTCCTGTACCCTCCCTCCCCCGCTCATGCCCTGTGTCTGTCTCCTGTTCCCCCCACCCCCGCTCATGCCCCGTGTCTGTCTCCTGTTCACCCCACCCCCGCTCATGTCCCGTTTCTCTCTCCTGTTCACCCCACCCCCCGCTCATGCCATGTGTCTGTCTCCTGTGCCCCCATCCCCTGCTCATGCCCCATGTCTTCCTCCTGTTCCCTCCCACCCCCTGCTCATGCCCCGTGTCTTCCTCTTGTCACCCCCTCCTATGATGCCCCTTGTTGACCTCTTGTTCCCCCCACCCCCTCTCATGCCCTGTGTCTTCCTTTCCCCCCCACTCCCCGCTCATGAACCGTGTCTCCCTTCTTTCCCCCCCACGCCCCGCACATGCCCCGTGTCTGCACTGTTGGAACAGGGCAGACACGGGGCATGAGCGGGGGTGGGGGCCCCACCTTGCCCTACCCCCGCTCATGCCCCATGTCTCCCCTGTTCACCCCCGCTCATGCTCCGTGTCTGTCTTCCTTCTTTTCCCCCGCTCATGCCCCGTGTCTCCCTTCTTTCCCGCTCATGCCCAGTGTCTCCCTTCTTTCCACCCCCTACTCATGCCCCGTGTCTCCCTCGTGTTACCCCCCACTCATGCCCCGTGTCTCTCTCCTGGTCTTCCCGACCCCCTGCCAATGCCCTGTTGTGTTCTCTTTATACACCCTGCCTTCCCTTTCCCTGGTGTCCATCTTGGTAAAAGATTTCCCTTCCTACACCGGGACGCCTGCCTGCGGTGTCCTGGATTGGGAAGAAAAATCTTTTTTTACCACCCCAGGTTCCCACTTTGAGAACCTAGGATGCTAGTGGTCTTCCTCCATTGAAAGGGACGTCATGGTTACGTTGCACTAATAAAAAACTATGAAATTCAGTAAAAAAAAATGTGTTAAAGTGACTTTATGGTTAAGTTGCGCTACTAAAAACCTATGAAATTCAGTAAAAAAACGTTGTTAAAGGGACGTTGTGATTAAGTTGTGCTACTAAAAACCTATGAAATTCAGTAAAAAACTTTGTTAAAGGGACGTTATGGTTAAGTTGCGCTACTAAAAACCTATGAAATTCAGTGAAAAAACTTTGTTAAAGGGACGTTATGGTTCAAAGTAAAACCGAAAAACCCCTGGAATTCAGCAGTTATGGTAAGATAAGCAACCATAACTCGCGCCACCGTGCACTGCTAACACTAACACCCAGGACATCAAAGATGACATCACAAATGTCATTGTTGACATCACTGATGACATCACATGTGCATTTACTTTTCATGAAAACTCTGTACAAGGGATTCTTATAATGCTGACCAAAAACTGTCAAGGATCATTGGGATAAATATCATGAGCTCATTAGTGCATTAATCAATGCATTGATATAAATAGCATTCTATTATGAAGTTATATCCATTATACTAAGCTACTCATGCAGAAACATAGGCAGTGTGTGCAGCATACATGATGAAGGTGCAATATTCATAATCTTGTCATGTTGAATAGTGAAATGATAACTGCTTTCTTATTAGAGTTTTGCGTACTGTGAAACATGTAATAAGTAGATAATAAAACCCACTTAATACATAATTATTACAGACAAAACACAAAGAGACAACAACACATTCAAATATGAGTATATACAGGGAAAGCGAAGTAAACAAAAAAGCAGAAGTAGTAGCAGAAAGAGTTCATAACCTAACTGATTGTTTTTATGCAAAGAAATTATTGCTCTGTTTCAAAGTTGTTACTTACCATATGTATGTGTATCACATGATGTGACTGCAGTCTAAGGAAAGGAGAGTGAGTACAATGTATACAAATATGAGCATATACAAGGAAAGTAGAGTAATAAAAATAAAACTATGAGAAAGTGCTGATAACCCTAATGATTATCTTCATGCACAGAAAGGATTGCTCTCTTTCAAGCCTCTGTCTTCCGCTATTTATATGTTTCATATGATGTGACTTGACCCTAAGTCTACAAATATAGTACCTTTTCAATTTTTACTTCCTGACTGTTACTGAAGAAAACTATGTGGCCTAGATATGTCAGTAAACGGAAAAAAGGGAGAGCCAGACATGTGATGTCATCAGTGATGTCATCAATGACATTTGTGATGTCATCTTTGATGTCCTGGGTGTTAGTGTTAGCAGTGCACGGTGGCGCGAGTTATGGTTGCTTATTTTACCATAACTGACGAATTTCAGGGGTTTTTCGGTTTTACTTTGAACCATAACGTCCCTTTAACAAAGTTTTTTCACTGAATTTCATAGGTTTTTAGTAGCGTAACTTAACCATAACGTCCCTTTAACAAAGTTTTTTTACTGAATATATATATATATCAATAGTGATTTGAATTTCCCACAAGTCTTCAACATTTAAGAGATTGAATAATGCAAAGGTATAATTCCTAGCTGGCAGGGTTTTGCATGCCTTGGATGAAAATTGTATTTATGGAAGTTCACATGAAATAATGTTCATTTCTGCCTTCTCGGAGGTTTTTTGGTGTTGCAAGTTCAAAAATGACATTCATGTTCTGTCGTGGGCTAACCTTTGGTGCATTAACTTGATTCTGTTCTTAATTAGTGCCTTTCACTTCAAATATTTCCATCACAAAGTTACCTACTCTTTTCACTAATTTTTCAAGTCTGAATACAGTGGTGCAGCTAAGGAGCATGTGCAACTCATTGTGACCATTCTGCATATTTAGAAATGAACTCCTTCAATACTTTGGGCACTATCATTCCAGTTCTGTCTCTGAGGGCAGTCACTGCACTTGCCCGTTGCCTTTCTTCTTTCCCAATGCACAGTCAAACAATGTTTCCATGGAGTTGAGCCCTCTCTGGCTGATGCTCCTCTGGCAATACAGGCAGTACCTATAAGCATGATGCATCAGCCGATATTCACATATCACAACTAATAGCCAATTCAGTCTTCCCCTTTTCTGAGCCAGTAACTTGGTGTCTACCTCTGCTGCCTCCACCGTTTGCCTTTCCATTCCCTGCATCAATGCCACCTGCCATTTTAGCTCATCCATCTGTGGGCACACACATTTCGCGGGCCCTCTCTCTGTTGACATGCCTCTTCAACTGCATCACTTATTAAGTATTTGCCAAGCAAAAAGCCCTGTGTACATGCAGCAATGGTCTCATATTGTATTAAGTCAGCAAGGGCCTCCCAGTCCAACATAAACTCATTGTCATTTCCTTCCACCCCTTCTGGCGGATGGACTCAAAGCATGGGCCCATTTGAATGCCATGCCTCCTCCATCTCAGCATGCCATCTCCTCCTCCTGTGGTAGTGACAAACCATCTCTTTTCAGCCGGGCCTCATCTTCTTCCTTTCCAGCCCTCCCCCTTTTGAAAGTGTCAAGCCCTCCACTTTGGCACCTACTGGCTTACGCGCTGTACAAATAAACAAATAGAATAAATACAAATACAACTGTGAGCCTGCCTTCCTCTACAGTTTGTGATCAATGCCCTAATGTTTTTCATGCCTCAGACAGCACTCACTGACATGCAGGGTGCCTAGCAACAAACGCAAGAGGTACATTATTCTCCTCCACTATCTCCGCCAGAGCTTTAACATCATTGGGCCTCATTATAAGTATGGCGGTAAGGCAACAATGGTGGCGAGTTGTGCTCACGGGTCTCGCTCTGACCGCCAGGTCCGACCTGGCAGGCAGTGCGGCACCCACAAGCTCAACTCCTGGATGCACCAGCACCATTATCAACGGTGCCGGTGCATCCGAGCTCCCCATTCCATTCAGCCGTATGGGGCTGAATGGGGATGGGGAGTCCCTTATTGCTGGCACCCGCGAATGGGCAATTACCGGGTCCACCAAACTCGGCATGACCCGGTGATTGCCCATTTGCGAGTGCCAGTAAAATCACGGGTGTAGCGGCAGCCGTGCCTTTGTTACAGGCATGGCTACCGCCAAACCCTTAATGAGGCCCAAATGTCTCCAAAAAGTGGACTGCCTCCTCTCCTTTCACCTGTCTCACTTCCAATTACTATTTCCTGTGCTACTTCCTGGTTTCAATTACTTTCTTTGGAAGTGCTAACAGTGGAGAAAAATCAACCAAGGCAACTAACTTACTGGACAGGCAATCGAAATCACAAGGTGCCCCTGGCTACACAAAAGAAGGGGACTAAAACACAGTAAATACTTTCCAGTTCACACACTGTTGAGAAGTTGTTTTGACTTTCCCTTCAAGGGGGAATACAAAAGGGAATTGTTTTATTTTGTATTCTTCCCTTGGGTTCAAGTCAAGCACAGTGAAGCAGGTGAAATAATTCATGAAAGATCTAAAATGACAAACAGCCATTTGAAAAAAGGGATATAAAATATACACTTTTTTGTTTTTGATATGTTTTGCTATGAAAAAATGGGAAGCATGGAGATAGGACGTTTTATGTGAGTTAATAAAAGTTACAAAAAAAGAATGATGACTCATAGTACACAAAGAACTCAAAGGGGGAACATAGGCCGCAAAATGCGCAAATAACTAATACATAGGCAAAAAAGATCGCTATTATCTACCAAATGTCCTTTAAAACACCGAGCCGCGTGGGATGACACGTGGCACTGTTATTTATTACTGGTGCGTCTTGCGGGTTCCTGCAGAAACACTGACTTCAGAGGGTACGATTAAGCGTGGGCAGATGTCCACATAGCTTTGTTTGTAATCCGAGATATGTTTTCCAAGTTCTATAACACATGTAAAATAAATGCTAGATAACCCACTTGTAATAAGCAAAGGGCATTAAATATTAAATCTAAAGCGTCTTAATTGTATTTCATGTTTGCTTTAAAGTGTTCAGTAGCCGTTAGCAGGCAACGTGCTGGCACCGAGATTCTCGTGTCGATGAAACAGTGTCGTTGCACAATCACAGTGAAAACATATGACATGATTCACTCATGCTGAAATGAAGGAGGCAGTGCGGATCCAGCCAGAGTATTAACGCGGACAAATAATGCGCCTTTGTTGCTGCTGAAGGAAACCCAGCATGCCCATCTAACGCAGAGCAAGCACGCTGCCATTATTCCATTATTCCATTATTGAACAATAACATCACTGTTGCCAAGTAATGACTTCTCTGCAAAAGGACAGCGCGTTGTGTGTTCTACAATAGGTTCCTGAATAAAAGTCCCTCTGGCTAAGGGGGTCCTTTGTGGTAGGATTGTTCATCCTCGGGGGTGTTAACGCAAGAATGTCATTTTTCAAACATACCACTTAACAATTTGGCATCACCATGCTTTTCGTCTATCCGTTTACAGCGTCCATGGACTGCGTTTCACCATTATCGACTTTTCAATGTGTTTTGGTTTATTTTTGTTCTCAGTAATTCGGGGTTCATGTACTGTCACTGTCAGTAAATCAGCTGTCACTCTGGAACTCTATCTTCCTTCCGGGCACCTTTCCTGGTGTCATCTCACTCTACCAAGCTGTTTTCGGAAACAAAACAAAAAGAGGTATTGTCAAAAGAGCCCTTCAGCTGATAGACACCGCAAAAGTGTTTCACGTTGATTTATTTTCATGAGCCCCTTGCATAGTTTCACCTCTAGATCTGCTGTCCATATAAATTCAGAAAGACCTAAAATTGCCATATATTTTTTCATTAAAAAAATCACTTCTGCAACTTGGTTAACCGCACGCTCGATCTCAGAAAGAAGGTGTGTTCGAATGGTAGCAGTGCCACCTTGATTAAATCACCAACATCCACGCACTACAACCTTTTGCATCAAATAAACACAAACACTCATGGATGGCTCACCATGACCCTTTGCAGTGCTTCTGAGGGTGATGAAAGAGACTGTTGTGAAGATGGGGTTTGACAGGGTACCGCTTTTTCACGGCCAGGTTGAACCATTCTGTGCAATTTTCGGAAGTTGCAGATATGATATATCGCTGGAACACAGTTGATGAACTGCACTTGCACGTATTTGGACAAGTCCCAGTCCATGGGTGATATGATATGATATGATTGTTTATTTATATAGCGCCTATACACAATGTGTTTCAAAGCGCTTTAAGGCAAGGGAGGGCACAAGGGAAAATAAAACCACATTCTTACAGGCCATGAACAGTAAGGATGTGAAATTCACTATCGTACTCCGCCTGACGACATTTCAGATAGTGCAAGAGCTAAGACATAGATAAGGAAGGGAGGGAGAGAGTGGGAAGGAAATGGAAACAGACAGGCAACTACCGTACTCGGCCTGACGACATTTCAGATAGTGCAAGAGCTAAGACATAGATAAGGAAGGGAGGGGGAGAGTGGGAAGGAAATGGAAACAGACAGGCGACTACCGTACTAGGCCTGACGACATTTCTGGTAGAGCCGGAGAAAAACAAAAGGTGAGGGAGAGGGGTGCAGAAAGGGAGGGGAGTGTAAGTTCTCAAATCCTTTTTGGGTGCAAATCTGAGATGGACAGCAAATGTGCAACGGATAGATTCACACGATTCACAGAAGTGAGCCTCTCGGAAATGTGGGAGGGCCATGCGATGCTCAAAGTGGGATGAACGCATGTACATCAGCTGAATAGTGCATGGACGAGAAGAGTGACCAATCTGCACATATCCCCCAAACACTCTATTCACGAAAGTTGAGGGCATTATTTGCTGTAAAAACTACCCAGTACCATTTTCTCCAAAATAAATGCAGCCAGTGGCCAAGAAATTGAGCAAGTTGTCTGCCCACCAAAATAAGTGACAGATCACACAGCAATCCGAAAATACAAGACAGTAAAAAAGGCCCTCACATTACAGCAGGTGCACTTCTCCAAAATGTCCAGACCAGTGGGCATCATACTGCTGCATCAACCCATGAGGAGCAGGAGCAACAGGAGGATGAGGAGGAGAAGGAGCAGGAGGAGGAGGAGGAGGAGGAGGAAGGTATTCATAGAGAAGTGCTTCACTCCTGAGGTAATGCTGGACAGGCTAAGGCAGTGGGAGTGGAGCCTCACTTCACCTGCAATGCAAAGCAGGATGCACCTCTACTAGTGATGCCAGGTGCAGATTTGCATATTTTTCCTTCCAGAAGACTAATGGTCCAAACGTGGGGATTTCCCATTCCTCACAATCAAGGTGCTTAAACAGGTATTCAATGTGGTCCTAGCATCCGGTAGGGTGAATATAGTACCTACTTATGCATGCACAAAGTTTGGATTAGTGAGGATGTTAGGGAGAATTCTCTGTTTAGGCTGAATTTCCTAACCTAGTGAGTCCCCCAGCAGCTTTGCTGTATTTCTGGAGTTTGTTTTTTCCATCCTGCCAAGAGTGAGACTCTTTTTCTCCCACTCTTGGACATGAATGTGGTTAATTCCTTTGAATGTCAATGTGTTCTATGGGCTACGGGGTCTTTTACTCCATAGGGTCTCAAATGTTTTTCTATGTGTGTTACACCGCACCCTCCGTGCCGTAACACTGGGGCGTCCTAGAGGATCCCCACCATAGACTCCATACCCTGGGACCGACTACTGTCTCCCAGGGCATGTAAAGTCACCATTGGCTTTACTAGACCTAAATTTACTAACAGAACTAGTACAAACCATCCTATTGTGGACGTACTAGTAGGGGTAATTCGATTACCACTGGGTCTGTTATTCGAGGGGGCACTGTCCTGTCCCCCCTCGTCGAGTTTTGGCTGGTGGCAGTGGAAACTACTCGTTATATTCGACCCCGAATATAACCCTATGGGATTCTTCCCATTGTTGGAGGTTAATACTTTTTTCATTAATCTCTAACATACCACCGGTTTATTTATCTTAAATAAATCTATCGGTTGGTATTTTCTGCCAGAACTCGGTTTTTAAAATGGCGTCTGTGTTCGTCTCTGTGACTCCTAAACCAAAGGTTGAGCCCTTTGTTCTACTTTTGGCGGGCTTCTGCACAGAGGCCCTCCAAAGTGGTGCCATTCTGTCTGGGTACCTCAAGGGGTGTGGGAGGGGGTTTAGGAACCCTGGACTGAGTTGCCTTGCCAACTCAAGTCGCCCTCTGGTGTGATTGGCCCAAGTGGTGAGCCACCCCGCTCACCACTTAGCGTGTTTTGATTGACAGCTAGGCTGAATGAATGGGGGTTTTCTGCATAAAAGCAGGGCTTTTGGGTCTGGATCTTGAGAAGTCGCCACATGACCTAAGAATCCGACGAGGGTAAAGCTGAACTGACGTGCAACGACGACACCTCCGGTGGAGCCCTGCTGAACCGACTCACCACTTCCCAACGACAGAGGAGATCTCCCGGCTGGAGAGTCTTCTTCCCCTGACTGGTGGGAAAAACCAGTCCCCTTTGCTTTTTCTTTGCTTCCAGGGCGTAGTGGTCGAATTGCCCGTGCTGAGCACCCCGGCAACCGGATAGCCACTAGCCCATACGGCGACCAAAAGGTGGTGCCTTGTGACGGAGCACTCCGCGGCTGGTCTCTTCCCTGGTGGTGCAACGATCTTCATCTTTCCTTCGACGATGAGAGCATCTCTTCTCTTGGCAAAGCCCCGACTTGCATCCACCACCAGGAACAACTGCCCCCACAGGAGTTGTCTCTCCACATACAAGGTACTGTGTCCGCCTGGCTTCCCTTGTGTCGGTTAGCGTGAGGTGTCTTTATACTTGCCTCATCATTGGGTCGCCTCCAGGCCTTCTTAACTTTCTGTTCTGAACTGGTTCAATCTTTCTGTGACAATTTGCGCCAAAGACTCAAAGTGCATTTCCACGGTGATACTTTTTGGGACATATCGCCTTGCCTCTCTCCGATTGGGCCTGGCCTCTGAACTTTGCGATCTACAGTAGACCATGCCTTACTTGCCTTGCATTTGTTCGTAAAAGTGTTGGTACCGAGTTGATTTCATACCCTGCCTTTTCTCTCCCGTCCTAACGAATACTAGAGTGCCATCTAGGTTAAAGCATTCACCTCTGCAAATAAGTGGTGCCGGTGAACCTAGACTTGTCGAACTATTGTTAGGGGGATTGATTTACTTATAGTAATTGTGATTGAAGTTGTTTGCCGTATTAGTGCCAGTGTGTTTTCCATAGATGTGTTTTTATAAATAAATAACTATATATATTTACACTGAAGCTCTGTTCCGTGTTTGCTTGTTCTACTGTGTAGATTGCCCTATTTTGTATACTCCACATACTGCCTAACTCTTCTTGAGGGAAGTCTGACTGCTCAGCCACAGCTACCAACTGAATCTGTGTGGTACAGACTGCTACCAAGTGGGTTTACTGCAAAACACCTGTAGTCCTAAATCTTTTGCAGTGGTCCCAGAGGGAACTGCACAGGTTTCCGCCTAACACTGGTGACAGCGGTGGGATTTGTATCGAGTATACAGTTTAGAGTGCTTTTCAACACTTTAGGATAACTAACCACAAAGCTTAGCACTAAAAGCAACTTTCAAAAACATGTCTACTATGGAAGTTTACAGTCAAAAATCCTTGTCAGATGAAAATACTGAGAGTTTACAAGCCCTCTGTAGACAAGAGAATCTTTCTGTAAGAGGCAAGAAAGTAGAACTGATAGCGAGATTGCTGGAAAACCAAAGTCTGGGTACTGGTTCAGAGGAACCAACTGCTCCAGCAAATGTAGATAACAGTAATGGTGTTGATCTAACTCAAAGTTCTGATGATAGTGATGAAGAGGCTGAAGAGGAAGGAGAGGAAAACAAAACAGTCTCCACTGCCCCTCTGTCTGCCTTACCAGCTGTACCTACAGGGCCCATAACAGGTCCCACACTAAGTCCTCAAATCCTTGAACTAGAAAAAATGAAAATAGACTTGGAATTCAGAAGGATTACTGCTCAAACTGAACAGAAACACCAAGAAATGCAACGAATTCTTAGGCTCCGAGAAATGGAGCTCAAGCATGAGTTAGAAATGAAAAAGTTGTCTGTCGAAACTGCTTCTGTCTCTGGCTCCTCTAGAAGTTCCAGTCCCAAAAGACCCTGGATGCCGAAGGAATTAATTGGTATGTATGAACCAAAGTTGGATGTGTTGGATTGGCTGAGTTTGTTTGAGTACAATCATGGGCTCCAGAACATCACAGGTAATGAGTTGCTTACCTGGCTGTTCTCTAGGCTCCCCCCTGTTGCAACTGATGTGGTAATGGAGTTGGGGGAGGAGGATAGGAAAGAGTACGAAAGTGTGAAACTAGCTTTGATAGCTAGATTTGGGAAGACCCCTTACCAGTATCTTAAGAGGTTTAGAACCCACAAAAAGCATGATAGTACCCCTTGGGCTACCTGGGTGAGTGAAGGGTTGAAAAACTTAGAGGGATGGATTAAGGGTTACAAAGTGAACACTTATGAGGGTATGAAGATTCTTTTTATGTTGGAGTCTATTTATGATGCCTGTTCTCCTGAGCTTAGACAGCACTTGGCTGATTCAAAAGAATTGGATTCTAGGAAGCTAGCTAAGGCTGCTGACTTGTGGGTTGCCAACAGGGCTACTCATAAGGATTCTGGGGCAACTCAGAAAAAGGATGAGGGAAAACAGCCTAAAAAAGACTCAAAAGAGAATTTGAATAACTCAAATTCCAAAGAGGGCTCCAAACAAAACCAGAAGGGTAAGCCACAAGGAAAACCACAGCAGAATAGTGTGTCTTCTGGTGCCAAACCGGAAGGAGGCCAGAACAAGCCACCATTCCAGAAAGCATTTGGTCAATGCTTTGTTTGTGGCTCGACTGACCACGTGAAAGGAGATCCCAGACGTAAGAGTAAACCTTCAGGGGTCCAGGTTGTCTCCTTAGCCTTCGCTCCAGAGGAGGAAGTCCAAATGGCAAGTGGAAACTTTCTACTGCTAGCTGATGAACCCATTGGAGTCTCAGCCAGTGTTTCTTTAGTGTCTCTGGGGTTGTGGGAACAACAGAATTTAGATGTCTATAATTCTATCCCTGATAATACTAAAGAGTATTATAAGGACAGTGTCCAGGTGAATGGTCAGGAGACTCCTGCCATTAGGGACACTGGGGCCAGCATAACTGTGGTGGATAAATCGTTTTTTCAGGCTGAGGATGTTGCTAAGGCACCCAAACGCCTCACCAAGTTAGCTGGAGGGCCTGTGCAGATGCTTCCCCAATTAACAGTTCTCATCCAGTGTAACGACATGACTGTGAAGATACCTGTCAGCATACAGAGTGAGGTACCAGGACGCGTTCTGTTGGGTAACGACTTGAAAACTCTTGGAGTTGTGTCACATACCCCCAGACCTCCTAGTAAATGGTTACAGGAGCTACTCAGACCTGCAAGGGAGAGAACCATGCAAGGTACTCTCCAGGAGATGATGAAGAAAGATATCACTCCTGCTCCACTGGAATTGTCAGCTGCTGTCTCCAAGAAATCAGAAGCGAAAGGGAAACCTAAGACTTCTATACCGAAACCAGCAGCCTGCATTTCAGTGCAGCCAACAAGGACTTCCCCGCGGTTGTCCAAAGTTACACCCGTAACTCCCCCTCCAGCTGAGGCTGAGAGGGAGGTACAACCCTGTGTGGTAGAATTAGACTCTGAAGAGGAGCTAATGGAAGGCCAGGAACTCATTGGAGATCTGGATCCTGTTGACCATCCTGAGCTGCAGTCTTTACTGTCAGAAGGTGGACCCAGCAGGGCAGACTTCAGTAAGGGACAGAGAGAATGTCCAACTCTGGAAGGTCTTCGCCACCAGGCAGACGCTCAGGCTGAAGGGCAAGAGCCTGGGAAATACAGGTTGCACTGGGAAGATGGCCTCTTCTACAGTGAACCGACCGAGTCTGCACCTGGAGACTACAAACGACCTGTAGTACCCCAAGAGAACAGACCACAGTTCTTGCAGTTAGCCCACGAGATTCCTTTGGCTGGTCACTTGAGTTTCAAGAAGGCTAAAGAAAGGCTCTCTCTCTACTTTTATTGGCCGAAGATGGGGGCCAAAGTAGAAAAACACTGCAGGAGCTGCCACACCTGCCAGACCTCTGGTAAGGTTGGCTCCAAGAATGTGGCATCTTTAGTGCCTCTCCCAGTTGTGGGAGTCCCATTTGCGAGAGTAGGGATTGACATTGTTGGTCCCCTTGATCCTCCAACCTCCTCAGGCAACAGGTTTATACTTGTTGTAGTAGACCATGCCACTAGGTATCCTGAGGCAAGTCCTATGAGGACTGTTACAGCTCTGGCTGTGGCTAAGGCCCTCCTTGGTATTTTTACCAGGGTCGGGTTTCCTAAGGAAGTAATCTCTGACAGGGGGTCAAACTGTATGTCCCACAACATGAAAGCCATGTGGAAAACCTGTGGAGTTACTTACAAGTTCTCAACAGCCTACCACCCCCAAACCAATGGGTTGGTAGAACGGTTCAACCGAACCATGAAGAGCATGATAGGTGCTTTAGAGGAACCCCTTAAGCGTAAGTGGGACCTTCTAATGCCATGCCTTCTCTTTGCTTATAGAGAAGCCCCTCAGGAGGGAGTAGGTTATTCTCCCTTTGAGCTTCTCTAGGTCATCCTGTCAGAGGTCCATTGGCCCTGATTAAGGAGGGGTTGGAGAGTGCTCCTTCCCCCAAGCCAGTCAGAGTGACTGACTACGTGATAGGTCTCTGGAGGAGAATGTCGCACATGATGACAGAAGCAAGCGATAACTTGAAAGCTGGACAAGCATTGGTCAAGCACTGGCATGATCAAAAGGCTAACATGGTTGAGTTCGCTCAAGACCAGCTCGTTCTCGTTATCATCCCAACAAGGCAGAGGGCCTTGCAAGACAAATGGATGGGACCCTTCAGAGTTGTGGGTAAACACAGAGAGGTCAACTATCTGGTGGACTTGGGCAATCCCAAGGAGGCTCCGACAGTCTTCCACACCAACCGACTCAAAGCATATGTCTCAAGACCTGATGTAGGAGCGTTGCTTCTAGCATCATCAGAGGAAGAAGGAGAGAGTGAAGCTCTTCCGGATCTCCTCAGAGGCTTACCTTTAGACAAAAAAATTGAAGGAGTAAATCTCTCTTCAAATGTGACACCTGAGCAACAAGAAGAGTGCAAATCTATGTTGAATCAGTTTGCCTCTCTGTTCTCGCTTTCACCAGGCTTGACCCGTTGGGGCCAGCATGACATACTCACTGGTGACTGTCTGCCAGTCAAAAGCAGAGGATACCGAATGTCAGAAAATGTACGAACCCACATCAAAGGTGAGGTCAGCAAGATGCTTGATCTCGGGGTAATAGAGCCCTCTACTAGTCCATGGTCTAGCCCAGTTGTGTTAGTACCAAAGGCCGGATCTAAAGAACTTAGATTCTGCGTGGATTATAGAGCTCTTAATGCAGTCACCAAGACTGATGCCCACCCTTTGCCAAGAACAGATGAGTTGGTGGATAAACTCGGCGCAGCCAAGTTCCTCAGCACATTTGACTTGACGTCAGGCTATTGGCAAATAGCCCTGACAGACCATGCCAAGGAGAAAACTGCATTTTCTACCCCCGTTGGCTTATACCAGTTTAAGGTAATGCCTTTCAGAATGAAAAATGCACCTGCTACATTTCAACGGATGGTAAACCAGGTTCTGAATGGGATGGAGGACTTCTGCATGGCATACTTGGATGACATAGCAGTGTTCAGCAGTTCCTGGGAAGAACATGTAACCACCTGAGAGATGTTTTGCAGGCTCTTGGACCAGCCAATCTGACCATAAAGGCGAGTAAATGCCAAATTGGACAGAGTAAGGTAGTCTATCTTGGACATGAGGCAGGAGGTGGAGAAATAAGGCCTTTGCTCAGTAAGATTGAAGCTGTGCAAAATTGGACACCACCTACAACTCAGACCCAAGTGAGAGCCTTCCTAGGCCTCACTTGGTATTACAGGAATTTCATTGAGAACTATGGGACCATAGCTTCTCCTCTGAATGTCATCTCCTCTCTCAAATTTCCTAAAAAGGTCAGATGGAACGAGGAGTGCAATCAGGCTTTTGAAAACCTGAAAAAGGCTCTTTGCCAAGCCCCAGTACTCAGAGCTCCTGATTACCACTAAACTTTCATTGTGCAGACAGATGCTTCAAATGTAGGAATAGGTGCCGTACTCAGTCAACTGGATGGGAAAGGTAGGGAGCACCCCGTTTGCTTCATCAGCCGCAAGCTGAAGGATCCTGAAACAAGGTGGGCAACAATCGAAAGAGTAGGCTTTGCTATCGTGTGGGCTCTGAAGAAGTTTAGGCCATACTTGTATGGTTCTACTTTTGTCATTCAGACTGACCACCAACCCTTGAGATGGTTAATGCAAATGAAAGGGGAAAACCCAAAACTACTGAGATGGTCGATCTGCCTGCAAGGGTTTGATTTCACCATTGAGCACAGGTCAGGGTGTCACCACCAAAATGCTGATGGTCTCTCTAGGATGTATGTCATCGACTAGAGGTATGAGATTCATCCAGGAGTGGATTAAATCCTCCTGTCCCTTAATCTGGGGGGGGGGCAAGTGTTAGGGAGAATTCTCTGTTTAGGCTGAATTTCCTAACCTAGTGAGTCCCCCAGCAGCTTTGCTGGATTTCTGGAGTTTGTTTTTTCCATCCTGCCAAGAGTGAGACGCTTTTTCTCCCACTCTTGGACATGAATGTGGTTAATTCCTTTGAATGTCAATGTGTTCTATGGGCTATGGCTATGGGGTCTTTTACTCCATAGGGTCTCATATGTTTTTCAATGTGTGTTACACCGCACCCTCCGTGCCGTAACACTGGGGCGTCCTAGAGGATCCCCACCATAGATTCCATACCCTGGGAACGACTACTGTCTCCCAGGGCATGTAAAGTCACCATTGGCTTTACTAGACCTAAATTTACTAACAGAACTAGTACAAACCATCCTATTGTGGACGTACTAGTAGGGGTAATTCTATTACCCCTGGGTCTGTTATTCGAGGGGGCACTGTCCCGTCCCCCCTCGTCGATTTTTGGCTGGTGGCAGTGGAAACTACTTGTTATATTCGACCCCGAATATAACCCTATGGGATTCTTCCCTTTGTTGGAGGTTAATACTTTTTCTCGTTAATCTCTAACATACCACCGGTTTATTTATTTTACATAAATTTATCGGTTGGTATTTTCTGCCAGAATTCGGTTTTTAAAATGGCGTCTGTGTTCGTCTCTGTGACTCCTAAACCAAAGGTTGAGCCCTTTGTTCCACTTTTGACGGGCTTCTGCACAGAGGCCCTCCAAAGTGGTGCCATTCTGTCTGGGTACCTCAGGGGGTGTGGGAGGGGGTTTAGGCACTCTGGACTGAGTTGCCTTGCCAACTCAAGTCGCCCTCTAGTGTGATTGGCCCAAGTGGTGAGCCACCCCGCTCACCACTTAGCGTGTTTTGATTGACAGCTAGGCTGAATGAATGGGGGTTTTCTGCATAAAAGCAGGGCTTTTGGGACTGGATCTTGAGACGTCACCACAGGACCTAAGAATCCGACGAGGGTAAAGCTGAGCCGACCTGCAACGACGACACCTCCGGTGGAGCCCTGCTGAACCGACTCACCACTTCCCAACGACAGAGGAGATCTCCCGGCTGGAGAGTCTTCTTCCCCTGACTGGTGGGAACAACCAGTCCCCTTTGCTTTTTCTTCGCTTCCAGGGCGTAGTGGTCGAATTGCCCGTGCTGAGCACCCCGGCAACCGGATAGCCACTAGCCCATACCGCGACCAAAAGGTGGTGCCTTGTGACGGAGCACTCCGCGGCTGGTCTCTTCCCTGGTGGTGCAATGATCTTCAACTTTCCTTCGACGGCGAGAGCATCTCTTCTCTTGGCAAAGCCCCGACTTGCATCCACCACCAGGAACAACTGCCCCCGCCGGAGCTGTCTCTCCACATACAAGGTACCGTGTCCGCCTGGCTTCCCTTGTGTCGGTTAGCGTGAGGTGTCTTAATCCTCGCCTCTCCATTGGGTCGCCTCCAAGCCTTCTTAACTTTCTGTTCTGAACTGGTCCAATCTTTCTGTGACAATTTGCGCCAAAGACTCGAAGTGCATTTCCACTGTGATACTTTTTGGGACATATCGCCTTGCCTCTCTCCGAGTGGGCCTGGCCTCTGAACTTTGCGATCTACAGTAGACCCTGCCTTACTTGCCTTGCATTTGTTCGTAAAAGTGTTGGTACCGAGTTGATTTCATACCCTGCCTTTTCTCTCCCGTCCTAATGAATGCTAGAGTGCCATCTAGGTTAAAGCATTCACCTCTGTCTGCAAATAAGTGGTGCCGTTGAACCTAGACTTGTCGAACTATTGTTAGGGGGATTGATTTGCTTATAGTAATTGTGATTGAAGCTGTGCTCCATGGTTGCAACTTGATCAGGCCAGTGGCCAATGATTATACCTGACATAAAAGCGTCCTCAGAAATGATCTGCCAATATATGTTGGCAATGCCCACCCTTCCTCTGTTCAGAGGTTCAACATCTTGAAATGTCTATGGCCAGGACAATGAGAGAACTTTACAAAGTCGAACACTTTCCATATAGCTGGCTAGTGATTTCACACTTACTGACTGTGTTTATACAATTATGTGAATTAAATGTACAATACTACTCTACCTTAACACAGACACTGGTCAAAGACATTTCTGAATGGCATAGCCAAAATACCTCCTACGACATTGAAATTATATACTACTATCCCAAGGGCAAGTGATCCACACTAAATAGGAGACCCAACACAACTGAAGTTGAAACATGTATTATTGCCTTACTCTAAAATGTATGTCCATAACGCTAAAAGAGAATGAATCATAAAGGAACTGCCAGAACTACTTAACTTATTTTTCAGAACAGCTGCACTCATGTATGGTGCATCAATACAATGCAGATGTTTTTGGCACAATGTGATGGATTCTGCACAAAAAGAGTGTGTATATGACATTGGCACTGGAAATATGTGCATCTCTCCAGATGACCCATTTACGGCCACTTACCTGCACACATTCATTTTAAACAATTTGCTCTGTCTTACAGAGGATAATATTTGTTTTCATATTTCCTTTGAGAATTGCTGTGTCAGAATGAGATGTTCTATGGCACAAGTGCATCTTTGCACCACTGTGTATCTCATTAAGATCTGCAGGTTTTGGAGAATCTGCCCACCAGAATCTAGATGTGCCTTATACACAAGAATGGCCCTAAATGACAGTAAGCTAGATCTTGTGAGTGTCACTTTGTACCCATACCCATGCGCATCCCTGTCCTCCACCAGTTAAAGCTACATGCTATTGAACTGATAAGTACACAATATTGTGCAATCATGTGCAAGCTGTGGTGGCAGTAGCTCTGATAACTGAGGCTCATGTGCTGGCATCGGATGTTCTTGTGCCTGTGCCCCATGATCAATTGCTGTGGGGCACCACCTGACACATATGCCAGCAGGGTTTCAGGGAATGAAGGCCCTCTCAATATGGTATAATCACTCAGGGACTCTGAGCCGACCAACACAGAACACATGAGTATGTAGAACACGTGAGCACTATAGAGCCACAGCATCAGAACAGATCAATGCTTCTGTAGCAGGCATCAGAGAGGATTCTAGAGACATCCCACCTCAAGAGGATACTGTCTCAAATGCTTCAATGAAAAGAAGTCTCCAAGGCAAATGTTTAGGGAATGGAATGTCTGCTGTGAACTTGAA
Source organism: Ambystoma mexicanum (assembly GCF_040938575.1). Classification (NCBI taxonomy): domain Eukaryota; kingdom Metazoa; phylum Chordata; class Amphibia; order Caudata; family Ambystomatidae; genus Ambystoma; species Ambystoma mexicanum. The sequence goes on along the minus strand of NC_090939.1, from coordinate 434,008,713 downwards.
AGGGCATTCACCCCATGGTTCTGTGTAAGATAGTGTGGTTCCTTTCAATAATCATTACAACTTTTCTGGAAGCTAAAGAAATTGAGAGTAAGATTCAAAAAATCTTACAACCCACACACGAAAAAGGCCGCATACTTGACTGGGTTGCTGACTATAATTGCAATACAACGATTGTTGATATCACCTCACAAATCTGGACTGATCATGCATTGATAACTTTCCTCCTAAATGTTAACCTGGCCCTACCTATTGAAACTGCTCTGGCTCCCCCCTTGCCAACCAGAAACAAAAAACTTATAACTACAGAAAAACTGCTACCACTCATCCTCCCCAGATTAAACTCTCTACCTGACTTATTGGACACCTCATCACTAGTAAATGAATTCAACTCTTCCATGGCTACAGCTCTAGATACTATTGCCCCATTGAAACTGCGAAAGAGTAAGCCCAGAGCCAACCTAAACACCTGGTTTACTCCTCACCTCAAATCTCTAAGACTTGAAAAACGTAAATGCGAATCTGCTTGGCGACTAACCCCAACAGAGACAAATAAAATTACACTCATCAATGCCTCCAAGATTTACAAAAATGAAATAAAGAAAGCAAAAAGAGACAATTTCAACAACAGAATACTGCAGGCCAAATCTGGAACGAAAGAACTATTCCTTATACTAAAGGAACTAGAAAACCCTATTCCTGTCCAGGATAACTGTGACAAAAATAAAACATGGTGCTCGAACATCCAAAAAGCACTAAATGACAAAATTGCCACACTCCAAACAAAAATTGAGATAAAGAAACAGAATATTCCACCCTCAACTAACCCAAGAGGCAAACCACCAATCAGCACTAATCTAGACCATAAATTTAACTTCTCGAAAGTAACTATACTTGAAACCGAAAAGATAATACTTTCACTCAAGCCATCCAATTGCCGAGGCGACCTATGCCCAGCCCAACTAATTAAAGACGCGGCCAGAGACCTCTCCCCATTCATTGCTAAGCTTATTAATGCCTCCTTTGCTTCAGGCACTATACCAGATAACCTCAAGCAATCTTGGGTCCTCCCCCTCCTAAAAAAACAAACACTGGACCCATCCATCCCGACTAACTACAGGCCTATCACAACGGTACCCTTCCTGTTAAAAATCCTAGACAGGGTAGCCTACCTGCAGATCCAAAAACATCTGGAGCTGCACCACCTTTTAGGCACAAGACAATCAGGCTTCAGACCCCAGCACGGAACCGAAACCGCGCCCATCGATCTTAAAACTCAGGTTGATGAGCTGAGAGACTCTGGAAAGATGGCCCTACTCCTCTTACTGGACCTCTCTGCAGCCTTCGACCTGGTGGATCATGATGTGCTCTGCACCCACCTAGAAACAGCTGCCCATTTCTCCACACATGCCATCGCATGGATCAAATCATTCCTAACCGGTAGAACTATGAGAGTCTTCTCTACTTCTGCTGCCGCTGACCCTGTATCCATTACATGTGGAGTCCCACAAGGTTCTTGTGTCTCCCCCACTATGTACAACATCTTCACGAAGCCCTTGTTCGATGATCTAGATAATCTGGGTGTTACCGACACTAACTATGCGGATGACACTCAGATTCTCATACCACTTTCAGGGGATTATGAACAAGATTTGGCCTTGGTGAACAAGATTTATCTCATCATTCAGGCATGGATGGCCACCCACGGGCTATGCCTGAATGATGACAAAACGGAACTTATCATACTGGGGAACACACAAAACATCAATAGATTAAAAGAAGAATACTCCTCCTTCGTCATAGACGGCAACACTATCAAGGTGGCAAAAGAGGTAAAAACTTTAGGGTTTTACCTTGATTCCCACCTCTCCCTAACCAAACAGGTGAGCGCAATGGCATCCAGCACCGCATATACCTGCAAGCTGATTAGAGCCGCAAAACCATACCTATCCACTGCCAACTGCCTAACACTTGCTCGAGCATTAGTGCTGTCGAAATTGGACTACTGCAACGCACTATACTTAGGGGCCAATAAACATACGTTGCAAAAGATTCAAACACTACAGAACAATGCTCTTAGAGCTGCCTTAGGAATTCCAAGAAGGGAGCATATGTCAGAGGCTAGAAGACAATCCAATTGGCTCTCCACAGCGGACAAAATCAAACTCAAGACAGCTTCTCTTACCTTCAAAAGTATCAACCATCTAGCACCCAAATACCTAGCTGCTAGATTCAACAGAAAAATTTCCACTAGACCCACCAGAGAAGCATATTCCAACCAGCTAGTGATACCCCCATTTAAACTAAGTACGGCCGGAGGAAACAGCTTCCCGGTCAAAGCTGCCCTGCTTTGGAACTCCCTCCCGCCCGGCCTGAGATCTACCCAATCCTACGCTCTCTTCAGATCTAACTGTATTAACTGGATCAAAGAAAATGACCAATAGTTCTGCCCTACACCAACACAACTACTGTTCTACCGACGTACTATGCACATAATTATATACTCTCCATCTCCTACTGCATATTTCCTGTATATATTATGTTATATGCTTATACTATACTCAATGTATATTCTCCCCACTGTCCTGCATTATGTAATTTCTACGATGTACCACTTGCAAGCATGCGTAACCTGTAAAGTTTAAAGTATCCTTGAACAACGCGCCCGGTTACCCTCGGGTTTGGTGCGCGCTATAAATAATAAACAAACAAACAAACAAACAAATAGAAATGGTAGGTGGAAATGAGTGTGACACATCAACACACAGGTGCTATTGGATGGAATGGAGGGTCTTTAGACAACAATGAAAGTGACTTTACCTGGCTGTGAATGGCAGAGGCCACAGATAAGGCACCAAGGGAGGCACAGGCATTGCTGGTGTTGATCCTTGCCTCAAAAATGGTCAAGAATTACCAAAGATATCTCATGTAACAACATGTGTTGACGTGGCTACAAATGGAACCAGCAGTAGGACTGGAAGTTAGGCTCAAAGAATTTCCATAATCTATCTCTAGAAACATTATACCAAGCCTTGATGAAGTTGGGATACAAGAGAATGCTGTTGGGAACAGGTGCTTGAAGTGTTTGACACAAGGGGTGTAAGAGTATTACATGCCGTACATGCAATGCTTGGGTGGCCAGAGGACAAATTCCAGAATTACCCTCTTCTGGGCATAGTAGCTGAGAGAGAATACCAAGGGATCTACCTAGTATATTATACTCGGAATCCTAAATCAGATGACTTTGCCTCCCCAATGTCAGAAGGTTTATAAAAGACATTGGGGAATCCTGGCTAGATTCACACTTGGGGCTCATGTCTAATAGGATGCAATCAGGGATCGCATAGTACAGGATGCGATGGATAGACATCATAGCTTCAGCCACACAGTCCCTGATACAACAACCTAACTTTTCCACTGCCACTGCAAAACCAAACAGTCTCTGGGATTAACCATTTTGGGGATTGCACATTTTGGCATACAACCTATTATGATTAAACTCTGCAAACTAGACCACAACAGCACCAAGACCTCACTCTAATGCCTGCACTGACGCCAGCATGATCAAAAGTCTAGGGATTCATCCTAAATCTGCACGCCAATCCTGTGAAAATGTCTCTTGCAAAACATGTGGGGCAAAGTCAGTGTTTTGATCCCTTGACCATTCAATTTCAAGTGCTGGCAGCCAGAAGCAACTTTTGCAGTGATGATTTCATATCTGAAACATTGATGGAATTGGTTATAGTCCCACACCAGCACAAAGTGCACGTCAAGTAGGGGCAGCCTTCCAATGGACAATGCAGGTCTATTTTATGTGTAAAAATCAGTTTATGATTAAAAATAGCAATGAGGCTACTAAACAGAAATATGTGCATACAACATACCTCCTACTTTGTGATAGGAAACATACGCAAGAGATGAAAGAGATTCACACACATCAAGATCTGAGGCTAATGACCCTGGATTCCTTGGGAGATAATGTAAAGCTAGGGATTTGAAAAAAAACGCACGCACGAGAAAACACACAAATTAAACTGTTAACCCTGGACCTTCCCAAATGTGGCTCATAGATCTGCAAGAGTTTCATTCAGAGCTGTGAAGGATGAAACAGGACCACTTGTTACATCCATAGGAAGAGTTGCTATGTGAAATACAAGAAACACATTGAATGCTGTGCTGCCATGACATGAAGTGGGTACATTAAGGAAGATATTGATACATTTTCTGACCTGTACGGTTTGGGACACATTTGTGTTTGTTGCAACCATAAATAAGCAATAATACGTCATTCCGCACACTATAGTGGCCGGAAACAACTCAGGGATTATGTTATATGCCCAAACAAAGCAAGGAAGGATAGCTCTGTAGCAACACAGGTGTTGGAAGCAGGCCCCTGCTGAGCAACACAAGTGCTTGAAACCAATCTCAGGATTAAGTGCGTTATAAATAACCTGTGCTTGGATGATCCAAATGTACAAGGCCTAGTAGGATCACCCCTCCCTCCCTCCATTGCCTTGTTGTGCCTTGAGGCATGTGTTTATAGGTGAATAATAAATGACCAATAAAATAAGAGTCTTATTGCAGGGCCCCAGTGCCAATAATATCTGGTAAAGCCTTTGGAATTGCTAGGCTGAGGGCAGTGACCTTTTGTGAAATAATGGACTGTGGTGAATGCACAGCCCGTTGTTTCAGGCAAAGATTGAAATCCTCAACTAGCATGGCTACCATGAAAATGGAGGGGGGACTCTATGAAGAGCCAACACAGAGTGGTAAGTGTGGGCTGCAGATGTCTAGGTTGGGGTTGAGAAGTGAAAAGGGCAGCAGCGTGGTGGACGAGGGAAGATGGTGGGTGGGTGTGAGCTGCAGAGAGCTGTCTCAGAGCATGGCTGGGAAATTATGAGATTTGTCACATGTTTTGAGTAATTTGATTGGTTAGTGCATCCTTCCCAGATGCTAATGAACAATACAGACTGATAAATATTAATTTTGACTTCTGTCTGATGGCTGTCCTGTAGACTCTAGGAAACTATCAGCTCTCTAAAGTAAAATACTGACCAGAAAAGTCCACAATAGATGGATGCCCCCTAATGAAAAATAATTGCACATATTTTAAAAGTTGTCTTACTAAGAGAAACTTGACCACATTTAAAATTAATTATAGATGTGTTAATGTTCCTACCTTTTACGCTGTATCTTTGAAACATAATCAATAACCTACATATTAAAAACTAGATTTTACAGTGTTGATTGTTAATTAATTACATCCACAGTCACTGCATTGAATGTCTTGGAATGCTTTACTAACAAGATCAGAACAATTGACACTTTTCTGATCAGAGAGAACAAAAACAACAAGCCTAAATTTGTCAATGAACAAAAACAAGTGGCCTAGATATGTGGTGTTATCAGTGATGTCATCAGTGTCATTTGTGAAGTCATCTTTGATATCCTGGGTGTTTGTCTTAGCAGTGCATGTGGCGGCACAAGTTATGGTGCTTAGCTTAACATAACTGGCACATTTCTGGGGGTGTTGGTTTTATTCGTAACCATAACATCCATTTAACAACGTTTTTACACTGAATATCTTATATATGCAAAATGGTTGTCCTGAAAATGATTTATTTTTAGTACGTTGTACATGTTATTTAACAGAGTTTTAAAGCTGTCTGGGTGTTTTCATGTTTTCAAGAAGGGTGCATTTCTGGCATTAGTCAACTCTTTATGTTCTCAGTTGTTTTTCAGCCTTGTGCCACATTTCTTTTTCTCCTCTGCACCTTTACTGATTGAAAGTGTTACACTCTGAAGTTTTCTATATTGTTTATGAATATGGTGTTCCTGTAAGAATGTTTACGCGTTCACGTTAGTCGAATGCACTCATCATATCTGTAAGGGTTAGACGTGTAAAATTAGATTTGATTGGAAATCTGTGAAGGATGACCATGTGGTAAGGGTGTAAAATATCTGACATTTAATAAATTATGCACTGATACATGTAATCCATCTCAGAAAAGGCAGTCTGCTAAACAGAGCACCATTTATGAAAGCTACATGCCAAAAGCATAGCAAACATGTGTGTCCTGCTGCATAGGTATCCTGGTCTGCGGCTCTTGCTCCTCAGTGGCACAGAACAGGTTCAAAGGTCACATGTACCCTGTACGATAGCTGTAAGAACGCCAAAGTCACTACAGACAAACGTTGTTTATTAATCTGCACCACAGTTCCAAAGCCATAATAATTGTGAAAGCTAGTCATCTCATGGCAGGGTAGTCATTAAGAATAAGACATGTTTTAGTATCGTGACTGATAGTAAGCACAATTATTTAAGCAAACATTACATGAGTATAATACGCACGTCAACCCTGTGATCTCAGGCCTAATTTGGATTCATAGCCAGACTGCCTTTCTCTGCTTCAGTAAGCAGAACATTAATTAGGATATCTGTCTGCCTTTCACACTTTCTAACCGGGAAACTCTTATTAGTAAAGCTCCATGAACTCATGCTTCAACCCAAGCAAACATAACAAAAGAGTCAGCCTCACACAAGGGTGTTGCATACCAAAGGGATTGTGTAGCTACAAGCATGGGGACTGGCAGAGTTAGAAAAGACCAACAGAGCAGAAGTGAATGGAGAAAGGGTTCCTCTGTCTTGGTTTATCTGTTCATCCTGCCCCCTCCACTTCCTGCAAAGCAGAGCACGTTTGGTATGATGAAAGATGACAAATGTCACTTATCACCTCAACAGGGATTGGACCCCTTAAATCAGGCTTTCCTTTATCCATTCCCCAGTAATGTGTTACTGTTATTTGGAAGAAGTCTCCCACTCTTTCTTTGATTGCTTTTGGACCTTCAAGACAAGTAATATTACTTAGGACTTTGCTGGCAGAGGTCTTTTCAAAAGTCCTGCAGCTGTATGTTGAAGGCAGGTGTTCCAAACAAGAGGCAAGATATGTCTCCTAAAGATGCCCAGGAAACAGAGGTGACTGTTGTTGGAACACGACCAACACTCTCTGCCAGCTACACTGGTACTCAGGTTCTTCTATGGAATGGAAGGACTCCTGCAGATGCCAGCCATCCTCATCAGACTGGGAGTGAAGAGGACAATGACTAAACGTGTGCATGGACCGCAGGACTGGTACTGACAGCACCAAAGAAACAAAGCAGCTGGATTCTGTGTTCTGCTTCTTCAAACCATCCTTGAGCTAGAGCCAAGGGCATTTCATTGCATTTGAATTATTCAGAACCCATGGTGCTGCCTTTGGCATTCTAGCTGAACCTCAAACTGCTGTGTTGTTGCCTTTAACCAGTTCACCTGACTCAAACAAGAAGCTCATTGCTGTGGAAGCCTTTACACATCTGCATCTTTCAACATCACCTCAAACTGCCTGAATTCCTGCATCAATCTGACCCGGAACTCAATTTGATATATGCATCATTTCACTCGATGACTTCACCCAGCAGTAACCATTGCATCGAACTGGCTCCTCTGTCTAACCTAACCTGATGGTTCCTATGAAGTGCACAGTTATGATGGCACATCAAACCACCTAGAGCTTTTTACATTTAACTCAACACATTAATATCTTGCCGCAATGGGGAACCCTGCCTCGCTGCATTCAAACCTGGTTCGACCTGCACGCAGAGTACTGAGAATCCAAGTTCAACAATGTTGAACCACCAAGCAGGAATAAAGTAATTGTGAAAGACCCATGCAACGATGGTCGATTTTTGGGACTCTAGCAACACTTGGCACAATTTCCTTAAATATTTATCAATTTACAAATTGCAATGGCCTCATTATAAGGTTGCCGGTCCGGGAGCTACGGTACTGGTAAGCATGCCGGTACTGTAGTTCCTGTACCGACAAACTATGAGTTCTGCTCGTGGGTGCCATTGCGGCCGCCAGGTCTCACTGGGCGGCCGTACGGCACCCGCAAGCCGAGCAGGTTGGATGCACCAGCACCATTTATGACGGTGCTATCACATCTGGCTTGAGTCCTAGGCGGCTCAAATGGTAATGGGGAAGAATATTTTCCAGCACCCAGGAATGGGCAATTACTGGGTCCGGCAAGGCCGTAATGAACCAGTAATTGGCCATTCCTGGATGCCGAAGAAAAAAAGAAATACCGGCGCAGCCGTGCCTGTATTACAGGCACACTAGGCCCAATGGGCCTCACTATAAGGTTGGCGGAACGGGTTCACCGGCACCGGTAAAGGTGCCGGTGCCGGTAAACCCGTTCCGCCCTACTACGAGGTCTCCTCGCGGGACCCGCAATGGGCGCCTGCAAAAACCAGGCATCCTTACCGGGTCCCGAGAGGGGACCTGGGAGATAACAACGGGCCCGTCATTAACGGGCCCATTGTTATCTCCATCCCCATTCCCATTGAGCCCTATAGGGGCTCGAATGGGAATGGGGATGGACCGGGTCCGGGTTCCTCGGACGGGGAATTACCGGGTACGCCAAGGTTGCGATGGCCCGGTAATTCCTCATTCGAGGAACCCTGGCCCAGATTGAGGTATGGAGGCAGCCATGGCGCTAATAGCACCATGGCTACCTCCATACTCGTAATGAGGCCCAATGTCTTTCTCTTCACTCCTGCTGCCTTACCAAGAGTCCTTTCATCTCAATGTTTTGCATTTTCTGTGTTGTTTCCAAAAGGGTGGGTTTTTGATAGTCATTTTATAGTCAGTTATTTTCATGGTGTTGTGTTTAATTAAACTCTACCTTTGTTTATCGGACCTTGATTGGCCATTCCTTTATTTAAGGCTCTTGTACTATTGTTGTTTGGGTTGCTACTATTATCACATTCAATCCAACTTAAGAGCATAGCCCGCCTGCAGCCCACACCACAAAAGGCCAAGGATATACCTTGAATGTGCCAATTTCTCCTCAATTATCGAATCACTGTTGGTCCATAGTAGTGTGAGGGCTAAGAAATTATTTGAAGCACTACTTGCCATGGAAGTAATCATTATTCACAAGCGCTTATACATTTTATAGTTAGTGAGAAAAGCAGAAATTACTTTATTGGCATTTTTCTATGATTTTCCAATTTTTTAATCTGTTTTTTTGTCTCTGTGTTATAATAAAAACTAAAATCTGTTATGAGGGAACATTTAAATAGTTTTGCCAAATTGTCCTTCATGAGCAAACACAAAGATATCCCACGTGCATTCTGAAAATCATTCCCTCTGAAATGTATGAATACGATCATGGTGTTTTATGTTTGTCAGAGGAAGTCATTTTGGCAAAGCATGGTCCCATATACACCCAAATACCAAACTAGTTTTAAAATTTGAGAAATTCAAATCAATATTCAAATGTAAAGTTCTATAATACATCATTAGCAAATAAATCCATGAATCACATGACAACTATGCAGTTCTACTTTCAGGCTTCATGCCTTCAACGTTTGGGAGGTCTGAGGTAAATGAATGCTACTGTCTGAGTGCTGACTGTTTGAGTTTCGACATAAGTACTCTGTGTGTAGAGATCTGTAAAGGTATTTGTGAATGGCTGGTGTATGGGTTCATTATTTGTTGTGATAAAGTGTAGGCTGAATACAAAACCAGGTAAACTGTAGTTTCTAATCTACCATAAGTGATAGTGGAAGTGTTGCCCATTTTTGGGGATTATGGATGTTAAGTTTATTTCTATTTTGGTGTTGTCAATTGACCATTAATGAGTACATTCTTAAATGTGAAACTCACAGTGCTCTGGGCGTTAGACACATGAACAAACCTGGACTTGTTTTTTTGTGAAGTGGCTTTGATCAAGCTGAAAACCTTGCTGTCTTTACTGCTAAACATGTGTTTTGAAATTGATTCGTCCTGATTAGTATTTCCTGTTATTTGGATAGAAGAAATGTAATGTAGTTTACTGGTTAATTTGCATATAATGACAGACAAACCACATAATGCTATCGTAATATGTACTTTTCTAAATGAATTTGAAATCATACAGTAAGACATTATGAACATGTGAATGCTTTCAAATCTATTTCTGAGTGAACATGCTGATTTATATGTTGTGCATTGTCAAATGATTCATTGTAAGTGGCTGCGGAAAAGTGATATAATGTATGACTTCTGTATTGATGAAGAGATATTGTAACATAAACCAGTTTGGCTGTTGCTAGTGTATAGTTTTCACACTGTTCTATGTGAAAAGACCTCATTATTAAGGTCTCATGAGAAAAAGACTGATTTGTATTGACCGTTTTCCTTTTGATCGTAATTCCTGAGACCATAATAATGAGGTCTTTTCACACAGAACTGCCTCTTCTTTTTTACAAATTGGGAGGGTTTCACCCCGAGCTCATCTTTGCTCCTCCCACCCCCCACTTTCCTGTGATATTACCTCACTCCCCGACCCCCTGACCCTCCTGCCCCTCTGCCCCACCCCTCCCCACCCAAGACTCCCCTAATCCAAAACACATACGTACACACAACACACACACACCAACAAACACATGCACATCCAAACACTTACCCATTCTCCTCGTCTTGTGATTCTGGGTCCCACTGAGTCTGTCGGCCCCTGCACCCACTTGTGTGCAGCAAGGGTGTGACAGTTTGTTTTAGAAAGACCGCTCCGTGCAGTCACTGAGCAGTCTTTCTAAATTGATTTTTGGAACAGATCTTTAGAAAAAGGTCTTTTCATTTGGGACCGGTCAAACTGTACTTATATGCAAAATTGGCCTATAATGAGCAATCATATTCACTTTAATTGTAGTGATTATTAACTTTCATAGATGTTTCAATGCTTCTTTACAGGGAAAGCACATTTCAGCAGGTTTGCGTATTAGAGTAGTGTGCAAAAAATGTGAATATAAATTGCAAGATTATTAAATAGTTTTTTTGCTACAAGCGATGAGATGTGCTAGTACAACATATAACTTGAACAAAAAAGGTTCTCACAAATTCACAAAGGACATCTAAATGTGCGTATTTTAGAGGTGAACATTAATTCCCTTTTTTCACTACCTTCACGCATTGCAGATAGACGTGGTGTTAATCTGCATTTCAATGTGCATCCCAAATTCCCAAATGGCATGTCCTTTAAAATGCACACAACTGAAACACTTTCCCATGTGCCGGTTTGGCCAAGTGATAGGGGAAGAGGAGGTAAACCAACATATATATATATGTTTTTGTTTTAAGTGGGAGAGTGGCGGTGTTCAAACATGTATAGACATGTATAGACATGTTTTTATCTTATTTTGACCACGTGACAGGGCCATACATTTTGGAAGGGGCTGAACAGTGTATCTTTACGCTACGTTTCAGACCCCTGAAAGGTACAAGTCACCTTTTAGAATCGAGTCACGTGCACATAAAAGTAATGCAAATAAAAAGTGCAGCCTCTACACTCTTTTTATGTGGGTTACCTTGTTTGTTAATATGGCTGCTAGGGTTTGAATGTAATTGTGAATTAATATCTATTCATGTTTGAGGGCAAGAAATGCAAATGGCACACCTGTGCTTTAAATTGTGTCTTTTACACTTTAAAAAATGTCTTGCAGCGTCAGATATAAACGTATCATGATTGATGTATTACACTACAGCCCTGTCTATAAGAGATACAGGGGAATGTGAATTATTTGTGCACATTTAAAATTGTTTCTGATTAGTGAATCCAAGATGGACTCTTAAACGTGCATGGACACTCTCTGATTTGCAAAAATGTGCAAAAGAGTTTTGAAGAATATCTGAATGAGCAAACCTGAGATACACACGTTCAGATGGCGTTTGTGGATTGTGCAAGTGATGAGATATACAATACATGTGTTCAATTGTTCCAAAAAGGTTTTGGGAGAATCTGGCAGTACAAATCTAAAAAATACAATTTGAAATGAGAAAGGAGTGATCGGTTATATTAGGTATTAAATAGCTGAATCTGTGTGAAAAAGACATGCATAAATGGTACCTCAGAAATAAACGAAGCAAGAAGGATTTTGAAGTTATTGGGATATTATTATGCTTACACTGAAACATCTTTGAAAGTGGATATAGGAAAGTGACACTTTTAAGGTTTTAACTTTCCAAATTCTTGTCACTTATACCTGTCATGTAGTTTAAGCTAGAAAAATCAAGCAGCATTGTGTGTATCTTATGTTTGTTTGTTTGTTTGCTTATTCACTTGTTATGCGCACCAGACCCTTGAGCAACAGGGCACAGCAATAAGAAGATGCAAGGCTTACAGAGTTACAGGCATGTATAGAAATACAATATACAATATGCCGGTTGTAATAAAAAATAGATTGAATCACAAAGATAGAAAAAAGACATCTAATTTACAAATAATGACATGAAGTTCAGGAGGGAGTATTAGGCGAGTAGGAAAATATTGGGCCAAGTAGCATCGAGGATGGGAGACTAGGAAATGGCCTAGAGGATGGGAGACTAGGGGTCAGTGGAGATGAGATGTTCACAGCGTTTTTTCTAAAGTGGAGGTAGGCTTGGTCAGCTCTCAGATTGTGTGGCAGTGAGTTCCAAAGTTCAGCAGCCTTCACTGGGAAACTGTTACCACCAATTGTGGTAAGCCTGTATCTCGGTACTGCCAAGCAGTTGGCATTACCGGCTCTAGTTGGTCTAAAAGAGGTTCTTCTATGAAGTTTATCTATAAGGTAACTAGGGGCCGCATTTATCTGTATTTTGTTGTTGGTGGAAAGTCATTTGTGTTTTGGCGCCTAATGGAGGAGATATGAGTTCTTTTGTTTATGCCGAGTGCTGCTCTCAGGGCATTATTTTCTAATGTTTGTACCCTCCGACAGCTGTTGTTAGAGAGGAATGGCTTGCCAGCTCTGATTAGCTTGCAAGTGTATGCATTGGTGGAAGCCAGGGATTTTACCTGTTTGTCAAAGGACATGGTGGAGTCAAGGTAGAAACCAAGGGTTTTTACTTCCTTGGAGACTTTGATGATGTTCCCATCAATGTCAAATGAGGAGAAATCCTGGCCAAGTTTTTTTATGTTGGCGTGTGTACCCATGATTATCAGCTCAGTCTTATCGTCGTTCAGGCAGAGGCCATGAGTGGCCATCCATGCCTGGATGATAAGATATACCCTGTTCACCAACTCTGTGTCCCTACTGTGATCCCCAGAAAGCTGTGTATCATCTGCATAGTTAGTGAAGGTGATACCCAGACAGTCCAGATCATCAAACAAGGGCTTGATGAAGATGTTGTATAGTGTTGGCGTGACACAAGAGCCTTGAGGAACACCGCATGAGATGGGGGTAGGGTCTGTGGCTGCCGTCGGAGAGCATACTCTTATGGTTCTCTCACTGAGGAAAGACTCGATCCATCTGATAGCCTCAGAGGAGAAGTGAGCGGCATCGTCCAGGTGTCTACAGAGGACCCTGTGATCCACTAGGTCAAATGCAGCTGCAAGATCAAGTAGGAGCAGAAGAGTTGTGTTCCCTTTGTCTTTCAGCTCATCAATTTGGGTTTTAAAATCAATTAGAGCAGTTTCCGTCCTGTGTAGTGGGCGGAAGCCAGATTGTCTAGTTCCTAGAAGTTTATGTAGTTCTAGGTGTTTTTGAATCTGGATATAGGCAGCTTTATCCAGTATTTTAACTAGGAATGGTACAGTGGTAATGGGATGGTAGTTGATGGGGTTGACACAGTCTAATGTCTGTTTCTTGAGGAGTGGGAGCACCCACAAATGTTTTAGGTTGGCAGGGATGGTACCTGAGGCAAAGGAGGCATTAATCAATTTGGAGATGAAAGGGGATAACTCTCTGGCAGCGTCTTTTATTAGCTGTGCTGGGCAGATGTCCCCTTAGCAATTGGACGGTTTAAGCGATAGGATAATTTGTTCTACTTCCAAGGTGGACATTTTAGTGAAGTGAAATGTATTGTTATATGCCGTAGGTGGGCCAATGGAAGGCGGGGGGATATTGGGCAGGTGCTGTAGATTCAGCGTTTCTTTCCTCTGCTGTATTTTGTTTTGGAGCATGTTTATTTTATTTGATAGAACCTGTTGGAATTCTGCACACCAGGATTTATCCTTGGTGCAAATATCCGGTGTGGCTATTGGTGACTCTAGTTCTTTTAATATGGAAAAGAGTTCCTTCATGCTAGAGTTAGATTTAGCAATGCGTTCGTCATAAGAATTACGTTTTGCCAAGCAGGCTTGATTCTTGTAGTGTGAGGCGAGGGACGTTAATTTAGCTTTATTGTCATTTGAGTGGCATAATCTCCAATTGGTTTCATTTTTTCTTTTTAGGAGGCGTAGGTCTCTAAGTTGTGGCATAAACCATTTATTTAAATGGGCTTTGGGTTTGCTTGATCTTAGTTTAAGAGGGGCAATTTTTTCTATAGTAGTGAGCATGATATTGTTGAATTCATTGACTAGATTAGATGGATCTAGATTTTCTGGCAATGCGTTTAGAATAGGTAGGATAGCAGGGATAATTTTATCTACTGTGATGCATTTTTTGTTTGTAGTTAAACATGGTGGTGCTAATAGAGGGGCTGTAAGAGGGGGTCTTGTGGCTGATAAATTAAAGGACATCAGAGAGTGGTCAGTCTAGGATAGAGCCAAAATGGATGAGATAGTAGCAGTGCAATTATAGTCCGCTATCCAATCCAGTGTTCTCCCTTTCATGTGGGTAGGTTTGTTAACTTTTTGAGACAAGCCAAGTGCATTGATGGTATTAGCTATATCCATAGCGTTTTTGTCCATGGGATCATTAAAGCCTATGTTAAGGTCCCCTAGTAGGAGTATTTGAGAGGATAGGTTAAGGTTGTTAGTAAGTATATTATGAAGATCCTCCTCGAAGGTGCCAAGAGGACAAGGAGGTCTGTATATTAGATGACTGGTAAGTGATTGTGAATTGTTTATCAGGATTTTAGCAGATAGAAGTTCATAGGATTGTGACAGTTGAGTAGGGGCTAGTCTGAGGGAGAGGCATATTTTAGAGATAATGGCAATACCACCTCCTCGTACTCCATCTCAGTCTTGTCTAGATATTGTGTAGCCATCTGGGATGGCTAACATAAGTGCGGGTCGTGCTGCATTATGTAGCCAAGTCTCAGTAATTGCAAGGAAATCCAGATTACCTTCTGTAATTAGGTCATCTATGTCGAGGGGTTGGGCAACGAGCGATCTCGCATTGAGAAGTGCTCCTTTAAGGGCAGGGACCTCAGTAACACCTTTGGCCGGGATAAGCTTAGCTATATTGGTAACAGTTGGCTTAGACTTGTGGCTATTCGGTTGGAAGGTGTTTATATTAGAAGTAGACTGTAGTGATGGAAGATTAGTATGACTAGGTTTCATAATATGCTGGTAGTTTGTTTTCAAATTGGTAGGTAGTAAAGATCTTCTCAGTGGTTCATATAATTTGGAGAGTCTGGCATGGAGTCTGTAATTTCTATCAACTGTGGCACATGGTAAAGATAAGGCATAGGTTATAGTCCCTGGGACACTAGAGTGTTTAGATTGAGAGGTGGTGGAATTATTCATAGCTATTTTGGTCAGGGTGGCTGGGCTAGGAGCTGGGATGGGTGCTGGAGGGAGCTCAGTAAGGCATGCTAGGTTTCTGGTAGCAGATGTAGAGTGACAGTCATTATGCAGAGCAGGGTTGTTAGACTGAGCATTTTGCACAATTTAAAATCAAAAATAGGTTTTGCACGTAGGGGCACCTAGGCCTATTAGCAGTCAGGCTGCGGGGATAGGACGAGGCGTGTGAGGCACCTAGTCCTGAACGCATGTAGTCATACAGAATAAGGTAATGCATGGGGTACCTGGGCCCTGACTCAAATAAGCAGAACCAGTATGACAATGCATGGGAGGCACCTGGGCCTGACAGAATTAAACAGCACCAATATGACAATGCATGGGAGGTACCTGCGCCTGACACAATTAAATAGCACCAGTATGATAATGCATGGGAGGCTCCTGGGCCTGACACAATTAAACAGCAACAGTATGACAATGCATCGAGGCACCTGGGCCCAAACACAATTAAGTAGCAAATGTAAGGCAATACAAGGGAGCACTAGGGCTGATCACAATTAGGCAATTCCAGTATGACAATGCATGGAGGCACCTTGGCCCAAACAGAATTAAGCAGCAAATGTAAGGCAATGCAAGGGAGCACTAGGGCTGAACACAGTTAAGCAATACCGGTATGACATTGCATGGAGGCACCTGGGCTTGACTCAAATAATCAGCAAATGTAGGGCAATGCAGGGGAGCACTAGGGATGAACACAATTAGGCAATACCAGTGTAACAACGCATGGGGGCACCTGGGCCTGACCCAATTAATCAGCAAATTTAAGGCAATACAGGGGGGCACTAGGGCTGAACACAAATAAGCAATACCGGTATGACAACGCATGGAGGCACCTGGGCCTGACACAATTAATAGGCAAATGTAAGGCAATACAGGGGAGCACTAGGGCTGAACACAGTTAAACAATACCAATATGACAGTGCATGGAGGTACCTGGGCTCAGACACAATTGAGCAGTGCCAGTGCCTCAATAAATGGGGGCACCTAGGCCTGATAAGGTTAAGGCAGAATAGTTAAGGATACAGGTGGATGGCCACGTGACCCGTGCCTAATTGGGAGTAGCAGCGGATGCAAAGGTTAAATCAACAGTCAGGGGCAATGGGGGTGTGCACAATTGGAATGTGCAGCCTGTTTAGAATGGGCGCATATGGCTCAAGTGGGCTCCAGAGAGTGACGTAGTTCGTTAAACAAAGTGCACGCGTCGGCAGCTGAGTAGCAGGCCCGTAATAGGATTGCACTAGGAGGCAGATGCATGTACCAGTATACTGAGTGGATTGCTACTGAGGGCAGGGATCAGTGGTTAGGCAGGTGGCCGAAAAGAGTTACCTTGTTGTTGCTGAGGAGTTAGTTCAGATAGGGCAGGGGTCCTGGCAGACTGCTGGACGGTTGGTGACAGCCTGTGGACAGGTAGTAGCCCTGTCTCACTGTGCCTTGCTTACGTGGGCTGGCTTTCGCCTGCCGGCTCACAGGATAGGCTCTATTTGGAGGGCCTGGTAGCCAATCAGAACAGTGTTGTAGAACCTGGGACAATGGAAGACGAGATATGACTAGGCTTCACGGCGGTCGGCCATCTTAGAAGGTGCTTCCATCCACGTGTTGGGCAATGGAGATGCCTGGGCATACACTGTTAATGTGCACCCATACAGGCCAGCAGAGCCTGTATTAAGGTGGTAGTGTGCTGATACGCACAATGGGGCAATTGTAGAGGGAATACAAGGGATTTTCGGCGTGAATTCTGGAACACGCTCTTTTCAAATTAGCGGCCGCATTTTGCAGGGCACTTAACACAAGTGTGAATGTTGTCGAGGAGGATCACCACGGTTATATGGATAGACTACTAACAATGTAGGCACTAGTACATTATTGCACCAAAACTGTAATGCACTGATTGGAGGTATATGAAAAGATGCTAATGTATAATGGGAAGAGTGTTTTGTTCTTTGTGCAGATACGACCATCATTGACCTTCAGTGGCTCTGACTGCACACACAAATGATCGTCAAATCGTGCTGCATCATCTATTAGGCAGTTGCCCTTAAGTCACCCAGCTACCTGGTGGAGTAACCCATCATCTCCAGACAGGGCACCACCAGAAGCCAGGACACATGCAGACTTGAAATCCACTGCTACAAAAAGGAAAGGACCAGGAAACAAGCCTTCTCTGCCTAAGCCCCAAGACTATGGCACCATCTCCCTGTCTGCATCAGACTCACCCCCACTCTCATGGAATACAGAAAAGAACTCAATAGTAAGTGATGGGAAGTAGAATTTTTTTCTATTATAGTTGTGCACTTATTCTTGTAATTTAAACAATGTAAACATAAGAAATGAAATGTTTTTTATTTTATTTTCATTAACAAATATTAATGTAAGAAATCAATTAATGTTATATTCTGCAGGTTAGCCACTATGTATGTAGTTAACTACCACCCTAAGAGGGAGTGTTATCTATTCACAGAGCTCGTAAAATGGGCTCTATTATTTGGTAGAGGCTTGTGTTCTGAATTTCCCTAGTGTTCCACCACAATCCCCTTATACCTCCTTGCTCTCACCTTCACTGCATTTAGCACTCACAAAGTAGCACACGTGGGTGCTAAAGGATAAAACAAATTATCATTAAAATGAAAAACTAAATTACATTTGTTCTCATGTCATGCCATTTACATGATGTAGGGTTAGCTTTCATTGTTGGTAACATTTTCCTAATAATAATAATAATAATAATAATAATAATAATAATAATAATAATAATAATAATAATAATAATAATAATAATAATAATAATACTTTTATTGTGAATTAGTGCAAAATCTGAACTTTACACAAATAATACAAATCACTAATTCAATCTACTTAATATATACAATCAGTACTTCAAATAAGCAAAATTACGTCATACATATAACAATAAAATGTAGTAACCATAATACAAGCAATGCTAATATGTATTATTTATTTATTTATTCACATTTGTTGAGCGCACCGCAGCCCAAAGGCATTGTGGCACTTGTTACAGAAGGTGATCATGCATAGGTACATAAAGAGAATGATCATTGCTTAGTTACATAAACAGAAGATAGCGACGCATGCTGAGGATACATGGCATGCGTAGTTAGTTGAATAGGGCTGTTTTCAGATTTTTGCAGAAGGAGAGACGTTTTGGCTCTGAGAGCATTGGGTAGTGCATTCCATAGCTTAGGGGCAAGATAAGGGAAGCTTGTTCCTCCTGCTTTCGCTTTTTTGATGCGTGGAACTCTGAGTTGGTTAGTGTATCACTGTCTAGTAGGCCTAGTGGAGTGTGTTCTGGGTAACGTGTCAGATAGGTATGATCGGGCTGAGTGGTTGATGCATTTGCGTGTGGCTGTAAAAATGTTGAATGTGATACGGTCTTTGACTGGGAGCCAGTGGGCCATCTTTCTAGCTTGGGTGATGTGGTCTCTTTTAGGTAAATTGAGAGCTGCTCTGAGTGTGTTAATCTGTGTATTTTGGAGTCTATTTAGGTTATTGTTTGAGGTGCCAGCCAAGAGAGTGTTGCAATAATCCAATTTGGCTCCAATAGTAGCTCTGGCAATAGAGAGGCAGTTATCCTTAGTTAGGAACGGGTTAATGTCATTAATAAGTTTAGTGCTAAACGCGGAAGCAGAGACAATCACGCTGACTTGCTTGTCCATAGACAGTGTGGCATCAATGTGGACTCCTAGAGGATAAGACTGGGATGACACAGTTGTCGATACAGAAGTTAGAGTAGAGCGAGTCGAGATTGGCAAGTGTGGACTTTTGACCAAGAATGAGGATTTCCGTCTTGTCCCCATTGGGGCAGATACTGTTGGTGGCCATCCAGGCTTGGATGGTGGAGTAGATTTGCTGTAGGGTAGCAGCATCTTGTTGCTAAATCCCTGTCAGGGGGAGGAGCGCTTCGGTATCATCTGCATAGTTTGTATATGTGATCCCAAGTGCGTTCAGCTTGTCAAAGAGTGGTTTTGTGAAAGGATTGTAGAAGGTAGGTGCAGTTCACGATCCCTGTGGGACACCACAGTGAATGATAGTGGGCTCTGCATTTGCAATTTTGGAGAACACTTTCATCACTCTTCCTTTGAGGAAGGAAGTGATCCTTGTCGGTGCTTGATTAGAGAAGTGCGCAGCATGCGTGCGATTGTTGGTGAGGGTGTTGTGATCAACCAAATCTAATGCTACTGAGAGGTCTAAGAGGAGGAGGAAGGCAGGTTTTCCATTGTCTAAGATATGAGTGATTTGGTTTTTTAAGTCTACTAGAGCGGTTTCAGTACCGTGCCCTTTGCGGAAGCCTGACTGTCTTTTTCCTAAGATAGAGTTAGTTTCAATGTACAGTTGGATCTGCATGTGGGAGGCCTTATCTAGGATTTTAAGGCAAAATGGGACGGTTGTGATGGGTCGGTAGTTATGAGGTTGAGAGGGGTCTAGTGTAGATTTTTTTAAGAGCGGGCACACCCAGGCCTGTTTAGGGCTGTCAGGGACTTTGCCTGTCTTGAAGGAGGCATTGATGAAGGCGGTAAGGAGAGGAGCTCTGCACATTCTTTAACGATTTTGGGTGGGGCAAACATCACCTTTGCATTGTGATGGTTTGAGATGTTTGATATGTGTAAGACATCTGCCTCAGTGATATCAGTGAACTTGAATTTGGGAGTGTAACTACTTTTGAGATTAGTCTGAGTCTGGGTCGGGTGGATCTGCAGTGCCTTGTAATGTTCTGAGATTTTGTTTTGGAGAAGGACAATTTTTTTTTAGCATAGCCGTTTGTATGCTGGTGCACATAGTTTCATCTTTAACAATCTCATCGGTGCAGATAGGGGGAATAGTAAGCTCTTTGAAGATAGTAACGAGTTTGTTTGTTTGGGAGTTGTCCTCTATGATGAGATGATTGTAGGCATCAGATTTAACCTTAAAGATGGATTCTTTGTATTCTTTTGCAGTGTTTTGGAAGCTTATGTTCGAGGAGTCACAGAGGTTAACCTGCCAAGTTTTAAACACCTGGCACTTCCAGGTAATGTGGTCTCTTTTAGGTAAATTGAGAGCTGCTCTGAGTGTGTTAATCTGTGTATTTTGGAGTCTATTTAGGTTATTGTTTGAGGTGCCAGCCAAGAGAGTGTTGCAATAATCCAATTTGGCTCCAATAGTAGCTCTGGCAATAGAGAGGCAGTTATCCTTAGTTAGGAACGGCTTAATGTCATTAATAAGTTTAGTGCTAAACGCGGAAGCAGAGACAATCACGCTGACTTGCTTGTCCATAGACAGTGTGGCATCAATGTGGACTCCTAGAGGATAAGACTGGGATGACACAGTTGTCGATACAGAAGTTGGAGTAGAGCGAGTCGAGATTGGCAAGTGTGGACTTTTGACCAAGAATGAGGATTTCCGTCTTGTCCCCATTGGGGCAGAGACTGTTGGTGGCCATCCAGGCTTGGATGGTGGAGTAGATTTGCTGTAGGGTAGCAGCATCTTGTTGCTAAATCCCTGTCAGGGGGAGGAGCGCTTCGGTATCATCTGCATAGTTTGTATATGTGATCCCAAGTGCGTTCAGCTTGTCAAAGAGTGGTTTTGTGAAAGGATTGTAGAAGGTAGGTGCAGTTCACGATCCCTGTGGGACACCACAGTGAATGATAGTGGGCTCTGCATTTGCAATTTTGGAGAACACTTTCATCACTCTTCCTTTGAGGAAGGAAGTGATCCATGTCGGTGCTTGATTAGAGAAGTGCGCAGCATGCGTGCGATTGTTGGTGAGGGTGTTGTGATCAACCAAATCTAATGCTACTGAGAGGTCTAAGAGGAGGAGGAAGGCAGGTTTTCCATTGTCTAAGATATGAGTGATTTGGTTTTTTAAGTCTAGTAGAGCGGTTTCAGTACCGTGCCCTTTGCGAAAGCCTGACTGTCTTTTTCCTAAGATAGAGTTAGCTTCAATGTACAGTTGGATCTGCATGTGGGAGGCCTTATCTAGGATTTTAAGGCAAAATGGGACGGTTGTGATGGGTCGGTAGTTATGAGGTTGAGAGGGGTCTAGTGTAGATTTTTTTAAGAGCGGGCACACCCAGGCCTGTTTAGGGCTGTCAGGGACTTTGCCTGTCTTGAAGGAGGCATTGATGAAGGCGGTAAGGAGAGGAGCTCTGCACATTCTTTAATGATTTTGGGTGGGGCAAACATCGCCTTTGCATTGTGATGGTTTGAGATGTTTGATATGTGTAAGACATCTGCCTCAGTGATATCAGTGAACTTGAATTTGGGAGTGTAACTACTTTTGAGATTAGTCTGAGTCTGGGTCGGGTGGATCTGCAGTGCCTTGTAATGTTCTGAGATTTTGTTTTGGAGAAGGACAATTTTTTTTTAGCATAGCCGTTTGTATGCTGGTGCACATAGTTTCATCTTTAACAATCTCATCGGTGCAGATAGGGGGAATAGTAAGCTCTTTGAAGATAGTAACGAGTTTGTTTGTTTGGGAGTTGTCCTCTATGATGAGATGATTGTAGGCATCAGATTTAACCTTAAAGATGGAATCTTTGTATTCTTTTGCAATGTTTTGGAAGCTTATGTTCGAGGAGTCACAGAGGTTAACCTGCCAAGTTTTAAACACCTGGCACTTCCATTTGCGCATATTTTGTAGCTCATCTGTGAACCAGGAATTGGGAAGGAAGGATTTTTTTCCCTTTTTTGTTTTCTAGTGGTGCAACAACATTGATGGCATGGGTAAGGGTGTCTTTGAAAATCTCTGCTAGGATGTTAGGGTCTGTTGAGAATGGTGGTGATAAGCATGGAAGGTCAAGAAAGGCATGGATGTAATCCGCTGTGAGTTTTTTTGTGCTTCTAGCTAGGGTAGCAAGTGCAGATGTAGTGGATTTGGTGCATGGGGATACTGGGATAGGGAATTGTATGCAGTTGTGGCCTGTCCATCAGAGGGCTGTGTTAAAAGTGATGGTTGAGTCACAATTATGGTCTACCACCCAGTCTATGATGCAGCCTTTAGCGTGAGTCGGAGGCGTGATTTTCTGTGAGAAATCTAATACAAGGAGGTCTTTAGTGAGAGATGTGGCAGTTTTATCATTTTCATCATTAAATCCAAGGTTGAGGTCACCTTGGAGCAGAGTTTTGTTAGTTCTTTTAATGTTGTTTCTGAGGAGGTGGATGATTTGATCTTGGAAGTTGGTGGGGGGACCCGGAGGTCGATATATGACATGCATGTTTATAGTGTCTTTCGGGAGAGTGATAGTTTGGCTGATAGATGTCTACCTTGTCTTCCTTTGGTGAGGAGTGGGTCTGATAGCTAAGGTTTCTTTGAAGATAAGTGCAACCCCCCTACCCGTTTTGGATAGCCTATCTTGTCTTAGGATAGAGTAGCTTACGGGTAGGGCTAGTGTAGTGGTGGGGCCGGAAGCTTCATGCAGCCAGGTTTCCGTGATAGCTAGTATATCTAGGTCCTGACTGGTGATGAGATCATTGACTTCTAGAGCATGCGCTTTAAGCAAACGTACATTGAGTAGGGTGCATTTGAGGTGCAGCGACTGATGGTTCTTAATTTGTGTGGGCGGGGCGTCATTTGTCGGTGTGAAGGTATGCTGTTTGTTGATGTAGCAGCTGGGCACTGATTGCATCAGTAAGGTATTGGTGCATTTACTGACAGTTAAGTTGTGGTGACTGGTAATTTTAATGTGAGTGTGTGACCCCAAGCAGGTGTTTCTGTGTGCTGCCTGTGTAGGAGTGGCAGAGATGAAGAAGGGGTGTGTGCATGTTCTGAGTCTGTGCAGTCTGTGCTGATTGCTAGCTGTGTGTGTAGCTACATGTAAGATGCAGTGAGTGGGGTGTGTGGCAGTGTGCATGGTGTTCATTGTGTGGGAGATGGGTTCTGGCCTTTGAAGAAGGAGTCTGCTCTTGAAGGTGAGCACAATGCCTATTATGCATATGTAGAGAGGCAGGGTGTACATACTGAGATGTGGTTGACAAGAGTAGTTAATAGCTAGACAGTATAGATGTAAGGCTAAGTGTTCGAAGTCAGATAATTCAAGGCTAGCTGGTGATGAATCTAGCAATATGAGGCTATATATATGACTGTGCTAGTAGAACGAAGTACAGGTAGGCCTAAAGTACACAATTAGAACACATGTAGACTAAGCAGGTGTGACTTGCTGGAGATATACATTACTGTGATAGGTGAGATCAGACATTTCATAAAATATGTGTATATGACAGCACAGTTTTAACTAGCCATAGTTAAATCCACAGTTTTTTCAAAAAGCATACAATTCATGTATTTGCAATGAGTGAAGGCTAGCAATGCAGCTGCAATTTAGGTACAGTTAGGTCATCATCATTAACAATAGTAACCACAATATTCCAGAAGATGTAAGAGTTAGAGAGTACTGTTGAGTCAGGGTGCCTGGACGGCAGGATAGAGTAGCAGGTGTGGGTATAGTTTGGGTGTGTTGGTAGCTGGGGGATAGGAAATTAAACCTGTATGAGCATATACTACAGTTGCAAATGATGTTGTGATGCTGCTTACCTTGTGGGTATGCACGGGAAGAATGTATGGCCCAAGGCTCCTTAGGCTCAGACAGGCTCGAGACAGGGGTAGCCTTTGTGTGTCTGCCGTCATGTGGAGGGCCGGCTCTCGCCTGTCGGCTCTGATTGAGCACAATAAGCGGGGTAGCGGCCAATCAGTGGCCGTGTTGGTGCAGCTCAGGCACTCAGGACGCTGCTGGTCGTTAGGATCGGCGGGCGGCCATCTTAGAGTAGATCTGCCTCATGGTAGGCAATGGATGTCTGCTGGATGTAGGTAGGGACCTAGGTGCGGGCGATCTACTGCACAATTGCAGATTCAGGCAGTACATTGCGATTCAAACCGTAGCGGATCCGACATCTACATGAAAATAATTACTTTGTTTGGAATTAGGAGTGTAGAGGGGCCATCCGGCTTACTTAGATACAGGTAGTTGCATAAACCCTTTTTAACACTGCTCCTGCAGTGCTAAGGGGGAAAGCTCCTGCTCCTTCACGGACTTGATGGTGGTATGAAGCTGATCAGGTGCGAGACAGGGGTAGTCTTTATGTGTCTGCCTTTGTGTGGAGGGCCGGCTCTCGCATGTCAGCTCTGATTGGGCACAATAAGAGGGGCAGCGGCCAATCGGTGGCTGTTTTGGTGCAACTCAGGCACTCAGGACGCTGCTGGTCGTTAGGATCAACGGGCGGCCATCTTAGAGTAGATCTGCCTCATGGTAGGCAATGGAGGTCTGCTGGATGTAGGTAGGGATCTGGGTGCGGGCGATCTACTGCACAATTGCAAATTCAGGCAGTGCAGCGCGATTCAAAGCGTGGCAGTTCCGACATCTACACGAAAATAATTACTGTGTTTCAAATTAGGAGTGTAGAGGGGCCAACCCGCTTACTTAGCAACAGGTAGTTGCATAAGCCCTTTTTAACACTGTTCATGCAGTGCTAAGGGGGAGAGCTCTTGCTCCTTCACGGGCTTCAATAATATTAAAGGATACGAAAAAGGATGCTAAAAATTGCACTATGCATCCATCCCCAGGAATAGTAACAGTAACAGAGAGCAATAATCTGAATCTTGATCCCCTCCAAGCTCTTTTACATAACTCTGCTTAAGTAACATACTTTTGACATGAATCCATATCCTATATAGTGCCATCTAAATTCCAATGGAGTCTGAATTTAAACAATAATCCCAAAAGGATTCTCCCATGATATATTCATAATTATGCATCAGTCTACCCATCATACACATGTACATTGGACCCAAACAAGGGCACTGAGTTAGAACATGTCTAGTTGTCTCCAAGTTACCCACTATCCCACAGATATGACAACACCTATCTATAGGCAAGATGCCCAAATAAGGACTCACTACCGTGAGTACCTGTAGTTGATTAGTGCACAAACTTAACATAAATTGGCGCACCTCAGGAGCAGGGCAAAGCATCAGATAGTGTTGTGTCTTCCTATATCTGTGGATAACATGGGTAATGGCCTCATACCCTTTCAGGGAGGCCAGATGTATATAATTCTTACCCCAGTCCCATCTATTCATTTTGTGCATAAACGATTTTTTCAAATGCACAAATGGCATCATTCTCTTACTGGTGTAAGACCAATCTATATCCAAGAATAAGGTCTCATTTAGTTGCTTATAGCTAAGTCCACAGGGAACCTTTTCAGCTTCAAGATTGCTACCCACCAGAGTGAGCAGTTTACAAGCCGGTGCAGTAAGATCTTTCAAATAAAACACTCTGTGTCTATTGTCCCTCTAGAATGTTTAACCAATTCAAATGTTCAAATCAATAACACTAAAGATGTACTACCTTTTTCAGAAGAGATGATACCAGATCAAATGTAAATGAATGTTTTATTTTTAAATGTATTGTAAACTTTAGGAACTGCTTGACCTTATTTGTCGGTGACAATGGCAGAATTGCCATTGGTGTTGGGCCAACCCTCCCGAAACAACACTGATGCTCATGTTAAGGGACTCTCAGTTTGTGCAAACCCTGATCTTGGACAGTGGTCCCTTACTGTATGATTAGTGTGCCGCTTTAGGCAATATTACCTCCATAATACATGTATCATAGAAGGAAAATATGTTTTCTAATGAGCAAATGGTCATATATTCCCTGTTTACTTTTTTACACAGCAAGGTACACTGTACCATATATGGACTTGGTTAATATATATGATGGGTTTTTGTTATCTTGATAGTTGAATGTACTTCATGAAAGGTGAGAAAACTAAAAACTGGTTAAACATATACATATGTTTGACCAAATTTAGAAATGTAATTTTATATTTAGTAGTTAATTGTCTACTATTCTTTTTAGTTTCTCTATTGTTTTAGGAGATTCAAGAAAAGTGTCAACAAATGAAAGAAAGATGTATATTTAAAGAAAACAGTTCTATCACCAGGGACATTAAGGGGGTAATTCATAGAATCCAGCGCACAAGTGGCGCACGCGGCTGGCGCACAGTGTGTGCGTGCGGCAGTCTGCGTGAGCTGCGTGCACCAAAATCCATTTCTGCGCAGAGCGTATTCATGGATTTTAACATCCAGCTGTGGCTCAAAGTGGCACAGCGACCCTGCAGCTGTGCCAGTTATGCCCCAACCCCTCCCCGTGTGCCATGAACATCGCACAAATCCTGTACATGGCGCACAGGCCAGTGGACCAGCATAC
Organism: Ambystoma mexicanum; assembly: GCF_040938575.1. Classification (NCBI taxonomy): domain Eukaryota; kingdom Metazoa; phylum Chordata; class Amphibia; order Caudata; family Ambystomatidae; genus Ambystoma; species Ambystoma mexicanum. The sequence goes on along the minus strand of NC_090939.1, from coordinate 433,981,997 downwards.
AGCCCCCCAACCACGAAAACGTCTGTTAAATTTCCTGCGCACCCCTCCGAATACACGTATCCCGCTGAGTGGGAAGTTTTACACGCGGTTGGCCTTGGGCGAGTGGGGTAAGTGTATTCTGAGGGGTGCGCGGGGAGTTTCACACGCGATAGGCCTTGGGCGAACGGGGTACGTGTATTCTGAGGGGTGCGCGGGGAGTTTCACCCGCGATAGGCCCTGGGCAAGCGGGGTACGTGTATTTCGGCTGTGCACGGGAAGTTTTACACATGATTGGCCTTGGGGGAGTGGGGTACGTGTATTCTGAGGGGTGTGCGGGGAGTTTCACACGCGATAGGCCTTGGGCGAGCGGGGTACATGTATTTTGTGGCTGTGCAGGGAGTTTTACACGTGATAGGACTTGTGCGGGCGGGGTACGTGTATTCTGAGGGGTGTGCGGGGAGTTTCACATGCGATAGGCCTTGGGTGAGCGGGGTACTTGTATTTGGGGGTGCGCGGGAACTTTCACACACGATTTCGCTGTCTGAGCGGGGTACGTGTATTCTGAGGGGTAAGCAGGAACTTTCACACGCGATTTCACTTGTAGAGCGGGGTACGTGTATCCAGTGGGGTGAGCGGGGTGTTACACACGTGAATTGCCAGTGTGGATCCTCCCAGGTGTGCCCTCGACCCCCTCCCCAGCCCGTGTAGGCAGCCCACACCACAGGGGACTACCCTGCACCCCCGGTCATGTCCCGCAGGCAGCCCATCCATCATGGGCATGCCCCCCAGCTAGCCCACATGTCACCTTGCACTAGTGATCATGTCCCTCAGCACCCACACCCACCCAGCATTGAGGGGCACCTGCCAGCAGGCCCCGACTCATGTCCCTCAGCACCCCCACCCACCCAGCATTGAGGGCCACCTGCCAGCAGGCCCCGACTCATGTCCCTCAGCACCCCCACCCACCCAGCATTGAGGGGCACCTGCCAGCAGGCCCCGACTCATGTCCCTCAGCACCCCCACCCACCCAGCATTGAGGGCCACCTGCCAGCAGGCCCCGACTCATGTCCCTCAGCACCCCCACCCACCCAGCATTGAGGGGCACCTACCAGCAGGCCCCGACTCATATCCCTCAGAACTCCCACCCACCCAGCATTGAGGGCCACCTGCCAGCAGGCCCCGACTCATGTTCCTCAGCACCCCCACCCACCCAGCATTGAGGGGCACCTACCAGCAGGACCCGACTCATGTCCCTCAGCACCCCCACCCACCCAGCATTGAGGGGCACCTGCCAGCAGGCCCCGACTCATGTCCCTCAGCACCCCCACCCACCCAGCATTGAGGGGCACCTGCCAGCAGGCCCCGACTCATGTCCCTCAGCACCCCCACCCACCCAGCATTGAGGGGCACCTGCCACCAGGCCCCGACTCATGTCCCTCAGCACCCCCATCCACCCAGCATTGAGGGCCACCTGCCAGCAGGCCCTGACTCATGTCCCCCCAACACGTCATAGAGATGCACAATCATGTGCACCAAAATCCCACAGCACCCCACCCCAGTCTTGAGAGGCAATCAAGTCCCCAATCCACCCCACACTGAAATGGCTTTTCCATGACACAAACCGTAATTCAACTATGTACATCAAAATATGTCCCTCACACACACACACACCCTGGGTGCAAGTGATTGTCTAAATCTACTTTTTCACATGCAGTAACCCAATGAGCGAATACCACACATGGAAGTAAGAAACAAAAATGTATTAAGAATAAAACGAATGAAATGAAATGAAAGCATAAAACATATTTCGAACGATGAAATGAAATGTATGTCTGAAACATATTAAAAAAAATATGAAGAACCAATCGAAAGTGATGAAAAAAAACATGTGTCCAATCTCACGGTCCACCAAATGAAATCCAAAGGAAACGTAAATTGAATAATCCATTGATCCATGGAGATAAAATAAAAAAAAATCCTCACATGATCCACTGTTCAACTATGTACACAGAGTTCATCCAGGGTCCATGAGCCCAACGAAAGAAATGAAACCTATCCAAAAAACTACATAAGAAAAGAACTATATACAAATGTGTGGGGCATAGTCCAAACACCCCAAATCAAAGAAAAATGAAAATGAAACCTAACACTAAAAACTATATACAATGGCGGCGGGGTAGTCCGAAGGCTCACTTTCCGATTTCCTGGGCCAGGGAATCATCAGACTCCTGCTCAATGTCCTGGAGGCGGTCCTCTTCCATGGCCCTGAGGGTTCGCAGGGACAATGCCATGTTGACCTCCAACTCCCTGTGAATTGCCTTGAGGCACTCGGTCCGCCTCAGTGCCCTCCACATGGAGTTCTCCGCCCTGACCATTGTGAGCCGTGCCTCTTCCGCCCGCCGCCGCTCCGCATCTATGGCCTGGCCCAACCGATGCCACATGGAAGACACTTCCAATCCTGGGTCCTCCTACCCTCTAGCCGATGCCTGCCCTCGGATGTTGAAGGCCCAGAGCCATCATGGCTCCCACCTTGTTGCTGCTGCTGTGGCTGTGCCTGTGCCCTGGCTCTTGCTGCCTGCACGTCCTCCTCCGGCTGGGGTGCAGTTGTTGTGGTGGCCACCCCTGCTGGACGTCCGACTCCCGACTGTGGCAGGGATGTGTCCTCCACCAGCCTGGCCGCAGGGTCAGAGGCAGCTACACAGGATACCAAGGTGATACATGGGTGGGAAGATGGCATGGAGGACGACTGGCGCATAGGGGGTTCAGGTGAGAAGGGGGTCAGCATACGGAGGAATCCAGCCCTGGTGACCCATCCCAGAAGGTCAACGCAGTCAACGAGGCATCCAAGATGACGTGCAGTGTCTTTACGAAAACACTGCAGGTCACCTCGCATGCCCCGTTGATGCAACGCCATCCCAGCCAGGACAGGCTCAACCCAGTCCCGGATTGCCACGTCCGCAGGGAGAGGAAGGCCAGTTGTGGTGCGCTCATCCCCTCCCTGAAAACGGGTCTGGACGTAGGCATCCCTGCTGGTGCAGAATGTTGCAGTCACAGGATCAGGGACAGGATTATACACAGGCACCTCCGTGGTGGCCTGTGCTGCCTCCTGTTCCTGCCCCTGCACTGCACCACTAGCACCAGTGGAATCCCTACCTCCAGACCCCGTGTGTGTCCCTTCCATGGCCTTCTCCTCCACCAAACCCCCCACCAACCTGGATGACTCCATGCCATCTTCCTCCGTCGGACCCTGTGGGGTCTCAGCTGCCCCTTCTGCTGCCGAGGAGTCCACCTCCAACCTCCGCCTCTTGGACATACCCTCAGCAGCTGCGGTCTGGGACGCGGCACAATTATCCTCACTCCCCGACGAGATGACAACCTGGGAGGGGAGCCGGGCCTTGTGTCTCCGGCTGGTGGTGCTATCCCTGCCGCTTTGCTCCACAGCACCCTCTCCGCCCTCTTCATCAGTTGACGTTGCAGACAGGGAGAGATAGAACACAGGCATCAGTGCACTGTACAATGCACTGATACACACATGACAGTTTCACATGAGTGGCAGTGTAAAACTGCAGACATGGCATCACACTCCCAACACACATGTCATTTCAACTCACACACATGAGCAAATCAACAGGAATCTTGCACCAGGCAGCACCGTCCATACACAAACAACAGCACGAGCAGCCGAAGGTGAGCCTGACATCACATGCAACACGGGCAGTGCATAACACATGCACACACACCACCAGACTGACATGCATCTGTACATCTCCACCACTGCAGTGATAATGTCACCATCCATGTCACATCTGGCAATCACCCTCCTTCATGTCAGTGTCACATGCATCCATGTTGCATCACAGTTGCACACTTGTCATATAGACACACATGCACATGTACATAGTGCAGATACATGCAGCAGGAACCTACATCCATGTGTGACACCACAACCATGCCACAGTACATACACATAATTTTCACATGTGCACACCCACACATACATTTGCCCAGAATGCTTGCCAACACATACACCATCGATGTGTCTCACACATGAGAGGAATCACATGTGGCTGGTTCATGCCCCTGTACATACGCATCCATACATGGCCCTACAAAGACATATGTTGAACCTGCACACTCCTGGCACACCACAACACGCACAGCGTACAATCAGTAGGCATGTACACTTACCGTTTGACTCCAGACGGGTCTGCCTCTCAAGGACCTGGACGTGGAGCGCTGGTTGTATACATTCCAGGACCCTCATTTGGTAGGTGGTAAGGCGGACCTGGCACACCTTGCCATCCGCTGGCTTCAAGAGGCGCCGGGCCTTGCTGAGGGTCCTAGACCTGAAGTCCTCCCAGAGTTTCCAGATGTGTTGAATGTTGCGGACTGCCACCTCCTCTGCGTTGATGGCAGTCACGATGTCCATCCAGATCCTCTTCCGTCCTTCATTCTCGGCACGCAAACTTCCAAAGAGGGCATCATACTGCCCCAGGACATGCTCCACCAGGACATCAACTTCAATGGCACTGAAGCTGGTGGCCCTCTGCCTCTCTGGCTGGGGGTTGCCAGTGGTGCCAGATGGTGTAGACATGGCAACCCCAGAGGCAGGTGTGGGTGGGCAACTGGGTCCTGGGGCTGGGCTTTGGAGTGATGGTATCCCAGTCAGGACTCTTCAGTTCCAGCAAAGGTTGTCACAGCAACTGCACTCCTGGCTGACGTGCAGGCACCAAATAGCAGGGCACATGGGCAGCAGGCAAGCAGGCAGCAGCAGATGTCTTGAACAGTACTCTTATTTAATGAACTGCGCAACATATTTAGCACGTGGCAAGTTGGTGTGTGGAAGCCTGTTCCTTTTTTCAGTGTTGTGTGTTTTTTCGGCCGTATAAAAAGTATTAAGCACTGTTCCTTCTTACGGTAACAGTGCTTTCTTTTAACGTCAGGTTAGCGCTAGAAATCTTACACTGTCTGCGCAAGTGACAGTGTTACAGATACACAATCCTGAAATGGTATGTTTTATTTACTAACATTCTAACCTGGCGCGCGTACCTCATTAAGCTGCCTCTTCAAGGATCAGTGTCCGGAGCTCAGTAATTTCCTCTTTCCTACTTGAACAAATTAAATTAAGGAGGGAGTAATACTGAACTACTACGTATGCACATATGCCATTTTTTGAACTCTATTCTCTGTTCCTATGCGCACACCATTTCAGAAGGAAAAGGAATATCTTCATGCATGCGCATAACTCCAGTCAAGTGAACGCTTCCTTGCAGAGCGATATTTACACGCAAGCAAAAGAGATCCAATTAGTGAACACTGCTTTCTTTCCACATGTGCAAACAATTTCTAAAAGGAAGAAGCAAGAGTGTCATATTTGGAATTTGTGTTAAAGCTAGAGATTCACACAAAAACCGACCTAGCATTTTCATAAGGGCGTGTGTGTGTTTTGGAATTTGAACTGCTAGAAAACTAATTCATGGAACTAAGAGAGTGAGTTAAAGACAGCAGTTTTCCAATTCTGAATTGAAGGAGATAGTAATAGCATCAGAGACACTACTTTTTCTTCAGTAAGAACACAAACACTTCCTCTAAGTTATCAATATAGGATATTCAGGTATGGTGGCGTGTTTATTTATTCAATTCGATAAAGAGAAGTCAGAGCCTAGGAAAAGAAAGGTTAGTGACTAAAGTGTATTTGGTGTGATTTTATCTACAGGTTAAGAGATATTAAGAAGCTGAGCCAAGCCTGAAGTTTATTATTTTGTCCCATTTTCCCCCTTTCCCTTGGGGATGCTTGCAGCTGAACTGTTTGTTACCAGTTAAGAGGTTAGCATCCAAAGGGGACAGTGGGGGTTTAGCAGCTCCGCGGACAACATCCTGATTGAATATAAAGCCTGACAGCAATGTCATCTGCTGCCCCGACCAGCTGGGTGTTGGCAAGTGCAGGGGCAGATGCAGCCAACGACACCCCGGTTGTGAGTCTGCCAACCAGGACAGTCACGGTCAATGACCCTGGCACAGCAGATGTTGCTGCGCAGGGTCCATTAGAGGGCATCCAGCTGCCACTGACGCAAGTCAGGCCTTTGGTCTTCCCTCCACCTGCCACTCCCTTGGCTCAATCCACCGGTGCCACTGGCCATACTGATCAGGGCGGCATTTGCCAGCCTGGGTCTGCGCCACAATACAAGAGGAGGAAGGTTGCACCTGCAGCACAGGCTGGGACCCCACACACAGCCACGACCTCCTGCATGTTGAGGAAGAAGCCTTTCTGAAACCAGGAACTGGACTTCCTCATGGAGTACATGCAGGACCACAGCCGTGAAATGCTAGTGGGGCCTAATTCTCAGACTACGACTGCCCACCGTGATATCCACTGGAAGCAAGTTGCGGAACATGTGAGTGCATTCGGCCATGAGGTGCGCACGGCGCAAGAGTGCAAAAAGAGTTGGAATGACCTCAAACGCAGCGCTAAGGCTAAGCGTGCCTCAAATTACAACTTGACTCTGGTGACTGGCAGTGGGCCTGCACCTGATGAGGAAGACCTCACTCCGCATGAGTTACTCGTTGCGGAGTTCATACCACCTGAATCTGTCGAAGGAGTGGGAGAGATGCCAGACTTTGATGCCCAGTCCAGTGAGTGTTGCTGCGTGTTTGCTGAGGACATGTGTCTTTTACTTGTGTGATGTGTTGTGCATGACTGCCATTACATGTCACGTGTACATGGTTCTGATGTGCAAGTAATGCAATGCTTCACTGATGCATGTCTGCTCTGCTGGATGGTGGACATGTCGAGCGGATGGGGACCGCATCACCACTATTGCACCCTACTCACATGCTGGTCACCAGGATCCCCCTCCGGTCCATGTTCCAGCTCACTGGACCTTCTGCATGTAGCCTGAGGTGACCTTGCTCTCAGCCCTGGGACTATGTCATAGCATGACTGAGGTGCATGTGCCCTCTGCCTGCATGCAGGTACTCCAGGTAGGAATGCTCCCTAGCCCCTCCACCCCCCCTCTGCACCCCAATTCCAACTTTGCACTGGTCTGCTTCAATGTTGCTGTTGAGTACTTGCCTGTTCATGCGTCCTGTATACATGCTAACTTCCACCAGCCAATCTGCCAGACATATGCTGTTGGGTACATCCTCTGTACTTGATGCAGGGTGTCCCACTTGGACTGTGCAGAGGTCAGATGCCCCGCAGGGACATGAGTGCCCATGCATGCTCCATGTGGATTCCATGCATGCCCCTATGTGTCCTTGCCTGGATAATCATTGTAGTACGTGTCCAGGGTGACCTACATTGCATGGCATTTCATCAGCCTTCCCATGGCCACTATGGCTCAGTCCTGCATCGCACACATGTTTAGGGTGTGACAGTCTGTGTGGCTTACAGGCCTCAGCCTGTTTCATGGCCAATGATTCTGTCCAACTGGTGTGGTTTCTTCTTCACATGCGGGGTCCTCTGGAGGTTTCATCATGTGTCCTGCTAACTGTCCCATCATCATCTGCTGTGTTGTCACTTGAATCACATGATGCAAGTGATGCTAGTCAACACTGTCTGTCAATACACAGGTCTATGGTCATCCTTTTGATACCATGCAAGGCATCCCTGCATTTGCACTTGGGGGCAGGGGTGGTTTGCTTGTAGCCATGCTACCCATTGCATGCACATTGCACGTGATGGCTGACGTTGACCTTGCACTGCCTTCACATTTTCTGAGTCACATCAAGAAGTACTTGTACATGTGGATAGTGAGTCACGTACAAAAGTGCTGCACTGCATCGACCCAATTCAGAGCAATATAACACCCTTCTACATGCCTAATCACAGAAGCAATGTCAAGTTGACCCTGCATGCATGGCAGGTTCTCTTTTGTGTGTGGCATGTCTGATTCATGTGTCTGGTGTCTGTGTGATGCCTATGTGTGTGTGTGTTGTGTACTACTAACATGTGTAGTGACCTTTTTTCTCTCTACTTTTCAGATGATGAGGCAATGGAGCCAGAGGATGGTGTTGTCATGCCAGGCACAGGGTTGTTATCACTACTGCAACCCAGCACAAGTGGGGATCATGGGGTGGTAGGCCACGAAAACCCACATGTGCTACAATCCATCTTGTCTCTGGCTGGCAATGAGTCCAGCCCTGATGACCACTCTGACGAACACGTCGAGTTGGAAGAGCATCAGGTCCATATGTCATGGGTGAGTGATTCTGATGTGGGCACTCCTCTGTCCGCAACACCTGTACTGAGGGGTCAGACAGTCTTGGAACCTCCGCCTGTGGTGGATCGGGATGCAGGGTCACCCTCCACACCAGTCACTGATGTGCCTGGGCCATCATGTCGACGGGGGCATGTAGTCGTGCAGCCGCGGGCGGTGCCAACACAACGAGGAAACCCAGTCCGTGGGTCCCGCAGGTGTCAAGCCCAGCAACACGGTCGCCGCACGCAACCGCTGTATACTGAGTGGGAGCAAGACATGACTGCCAATTCTGAACGCCAGGGGGCAGCAATGGAGAACATCTCTGTGAGCATGGAGCGTGTGGCCCAATACGTTCTCCCCCCTGCTAGGCAGGTGCTTCTCCAGCAGCAGAGGGCACGGTGTTGAGCAGCACCCTGTACCTCCCCCCTCCTGCGTTCCTCCCCCCCCCAGGTCGTATGTGGCCATTTTTGATTTTTCTTTTAGTTTAGTTAGTTAAGTTTCTATTTGATAGTTAGTTTAATTAGGTAATGTAGGTTTTTCATAGTTAGTGTAATTAGTTAATATAGTTTAGAATTGCTTGTCTATTGTGCTTTCATGTGACGGTGTGGTGCTTTGTGGCTTTTGAAAGCATCCACTGTCTGTTCCAGCTGGGCCCTTCAGGCTTGTCTTGTGTATGTGTTTGCAGCTTGGGGTCCTGACTCACATATGCCACTCCTGCTTCCCTTATCCATGGGCTCGCAAGGATGGTTCGGTGTAACAGCCTATTACACAAGGGCGTTGGACTGTCATATCTGTGGCATGTCTGCTGCTGTCCTACTTGGGTTAACACCCCTAGTGGGGATGATAGCGTTATTGACCACTGTTCTTCTTTTGCTAGATGGGGGGTTTCATGATTCATGTGTACATTAATTGCTATACATTGTGTAGTATGTTTCTTATATTTACTGTACATGTGCTTGTTGCAATTCATGCTGTAGATAGTGTCTACCACACTTTGCCAGTGAAAGTCGCACTGATGGTGTGATTTCTGATGTACGTCTCTGACATGGTCCAGTCATGAAATGCATGCAGAGACACACACAGGTGATTTCAAAGCATTAATCATGTGTTTCATGCCCTTTCTGCAGGGGGATGAGCCTCCAGACCACCTTTGCCAGCAGACATGGCCCATTGGACGTCTGGATGCTGGACACGTTTGGTGGTGACGACATGCATATGTGTGCGCAAGCAGAGCCACAGGGATTGTGCTCATATATCCAAAAAAAGCTGACCTGTTTCAAGGGACTCCAGGCAAGGTGAACAACACAGGGGGGCCACACCGCAGCCAACCTTCCACCAGGCCAGTTGCACATGCATGCTTAGTAGCTGCACTGACGGTGAACTTGGACAAATATTTGTGTTGAAGCACACAATACAGCTGAGATGCATTGGTGGACTAATGGCTAGTTGATGGGAAAGTTGTCTGGGGCACTTGCAGGGGTAGTGGCACATACACTCCGGTCGACCATGGTCCATTGAGGCAGTTGTATTAGGCATGTAGCGTTCCAAGACATGGAAAGAAGCAGCTCACAGGGACAGACAGCGAGGCACAGACTCGTGTGCAGTGCATTTTATTTCCATGTAGAATTTGACACATGCACTACCTACTTTATTTTGGTTATGGTGGAACACAACTTGTTTTGAAGTCATACCTTGCTATATGCGTCTGGCAGCCTCAGACAGGTCACACCAGGCTGAAATGTCGTCTCTGCGTCAAGCAATTGCTGCTCACGCAGAGGCGCACATGGATGCCCTGAGGGAGGAGTATGCTTCCCTCAGATCCACTCTGGATGTCCCTATGATGTCCCAGAGACAGTAGGCAGAGGAGAGGTTTGCACAGCTTGAGCGTACCATCTCGGCTGAGCTACAGGCTTGCCGGGAGGTGCAGCAGTTGTCCAGCCAGGCCTTGCAGGAGGAACTCCATGTTACAAGTGCTACCTTGCAAGAGGAGGCACGTGTATCACGTGAGGTTCTGCATGCAGACCTATGTCACATCGCCACACAGAACCAGGCTCACCCGTCCGGCAGACTTGCTGCCGACGAGGGGCAAGCTGCGGCTAGGCGTGGCCAGGCTACTGTGCCACGTCCTCCTTTCCAGGATGAGCCAGACTCGGACGACCATCTATCTCCACATGGGTCGGGTTGTGCAGGCGTTGAGCCCATGGAGGTTTTTTTTTGGCTCAGCATTATCGCATGTGGATGTTGAGCAGCACCCTGTACCTCCCCCCTCCTGGGTGCCTCCCCTCCCCCCCGGGTCGTATGTGGCCATTTTTTATTTTTCTTTTAGTTTAGTTAGTTAAGTTTCTGTTTGATAGTTAGTTTAAATAGGTAATGTAGGTTTTCCATTGTTAGTGCAATTAGTTAATAGTTGATTTAGTTTAAAATTGCTAGTCTATTGTGCTTTCATGTGACGGTGCGGTGCTTTGTGGCTTTTGAAGGCATCCACTGTCTGTTCAAGCTGGGCCCTTCATGGTTGTCTTGTGTATGTGTTTGCTGCTTGGGGTCCTTGACTCACATATGTCACTCCTGCCTCCCTTATCCATGGGCTCGCAAGGATGGTTCAGTGTTACAGAATATTGCACAAGGGCTTTGGACTGTCATATCAGTGGCATGTCTGGTGCTGTGTGACTTGTGTTGACACCCCTAGTGGGGATGATTTTGGTGTCATTGTCCACTGTTCGGCTTTTGCTAGATGGGGTGTGTCATGAATAATGTGTACATTGATTGCTATGCATTGTGTAGTATGTTTCATATCTTTCCTGTACACGTGCGTGTTGCAATTCATGCTGTAAATAGTGTACCACACTTTGGATGTGAAAGACGGACTGATGGTATGATTTGTGATGTGACTCTCTGACATGGCCAAGTAATGAGATGCCTGATGAGACACACACAGATGACTTTGAAGCATTAATCATGTGTTTCATGCCCTTTCTGCAGGGGGATGAGCCTCCAGAGCACCGTTGCCAGCAGACATGGCCTATTGGACGACGGAAATCTGGACCCGTTTGTTGGTGCCCACATGCACATGTGTGCATAAGCAGAGGCACAGTGATTGCAGACCCACATCCTAGAACTGCTGACATGTTCCAAGGAACTCCAGGCAAGGTGAGCATCACAGGGGGGCCACGACACAGCAAAGCTTGCAACAGGCAAGTTGCACATGCAGGCTTAGTCACAGCACTGAGGGTGAGCTTAGACGAATATTGGTGTTGAAGCACACAATGCAGCTCAGATGTGTTTGTGGACTGATGGCTGTTGATAGTAGGGTTGTCTGGGACACATGCAGGGGCAGTGGCACATACCCTCCGGTACACCAAGGTCCATTGAGGCACTTGTATCAACCATGTAGCCTTCCGAGACATGGAAAGGGGCAGCTCACAGGGACATACAGCAAGGGACATACTTGGGTGCAGTGCATTTCATTTCCATGTACTTTATGATAAATGCACTGCCAACTTTGTTTCGGTCATGGTGGTACGCAACTTGCACTGAAGTCATGGCTTGCTATATGGGTCTGTCTGCTTACCCAGAGAACATTGCATGTTGTGTGAATCGTGACACATTGGTCTTCCATTTGCCACGCACCCACTGGCGTCTGATTTACTGCATTGACTGTGTATGAACCATCACAGGGTGAATGTTATGTATGGGTACGAAGCACCACACCAGATTGTTTCTTTGTAGAGTAGTTTGTTACTTTGGGGCATGTATGGTGGTGTATTTGTGTGTTATGGGCATGCACAGATTAGTAACTGTGGTTCTCTTTGCAGCATTGAACTGCTCCTGTTACCGTACCTGAGAGTGCGCAGGCAGGAGGCCAGCACCCACCCCTGAGATAAGTTTCTCTTTGAGTTCCATTTGAGTAATTTGGTACTATGTGTATGATGAACAAGTTTGGTCTGATTGTGTATGTGTTAATGTGAGTAGTACATTTTTGTGCATTCCCTACTTTCCCTTGTCAATCCTACTCCCCCTCCTGCCCCTCTTTCCGGTTATCCAGATTACCAATGCCTGTCCCAACTAAATATCCCTGAGCCTCCTTGCCCACCAGGCTCGCAGAGGCCTGTGTAAGTTTGACCTTGCAGGCACCCAGGCCACAGTGGGGGTGGTTGGTTCGTGCCACTCCTGCGCCTGTACACAGGAGCTGTGACAGTACACATCAGTTTGTGGTGCATCACTGTATATCATGTACCAAACATGGTACACATCCTGTTGTGACATTGCTTTACTGTGTTACCTTGGTTGTTCCATCATTGTGCTATTACGTGTGCTTTGTGATTTACTCCTACTTCAAGTCATCTATTGGAGACTCCTCTGGTGTATTTTGCTGCCTGCAGGCTTTTTGCTTGGCTTCGGTGTTTGCCTACTTTGAGTTCTCTTTGATTTGGTATTTTTGCATGTCAAGGTGGACTCTGAGGGTGCTGGACACTTTTTACACGCAAGGTGGAAGATGGAGACAAAGGGGAAGGGTGATCCTGTGGCCAGGTAGGCTTCAAGGAAGAAGGCTACATAACCCAGGCGCTGACCCAGTGGGCCATGGTGATTTGTGAGGGAGGGGGGGGTATTTTGTTGTTGACAGTTGCCTTGCCCTACAGTGTGATGGGCACCCTGACATTGTAATTGTGGTATCCTATGTACATGATGTATTCTGCTGATCAATGCCTGTTCATGTCTTGTGTTTTCCTTTCAGGTGTGAAGACATAGTTGTGGTTTGACATGCTGGGGTGTACACATGGTCAATGTTCACATGTGATGTGTAGAGGACAATGATGGTCAATTGATTGCACATGCATGTATTGAGTGCATGTCCCTACTGACACACACACTTGCACTATGATCCACAACATGTACAACCACCCTTCCATGTCCACATGTACACTCAGTTTGCCTTCTGGGGCCCACTGTGTCCATGCAGCACATGATCTATGACCATTTGTGGATCCTGTACAAATGCGTAATTTGCTTTTTGATGTAGTTTGTCGTTTTGATGTGATGCTCAGGGTGTGCGTCACACGCAATGGCTGGTCACTATGCAGTGTGCTGTGCAGTGTGTTGCAGGAGATGGACACAGCACACGGATTCTGCAGTGTTGATTTTGCAATGCACAATGTGCATGTAAACAGGCATTCATTGTTATGTTTCAACTACAACTGTTGGAATGAATTTGGGAATTACTTATTTTCGGTGGAAGGTTGTTGGTCAGTCATTTCATTTGATTCCATGTCAGGCATCATTGTCTGATGCCACTTTACATTTTTCACATGTCAATTTGTACATTATTGGTACTGTGTTGGTGTTTTGCTATTGCTTGCCATGTCATGTTGTGGTTTGGGAGGGTTTGGGTGACATACCAGTGATAGTCATGGCCTGTTTTGCAGGTCTGTGTGATTCACACCTTGCATGTGTGCCTTTTGGTCACATAGGATTGGTTGGTTTGAGTAGCTAGGGATGCACACAATGTGGCACTTCCATGGCAACATTCTCAGGGTGGTAAGGTTGTGACAGTTGACTGTCTCTTTGTCATCATCGATTGTCACCTGGTATGTGCCAGGCATGTGTGCACTCCGCAGGGGTGGGAGTTTAGGTGAAAAATGTGGCCACAAGCTGGGTCCGGGCTGCCTCGCCACGTGCCCTATCCCCTCCCATGGGCAGCGCCTGTACCTGTGGTTGGGGATGTAGGGGCACCACCATGTCCACCGGTACGTCCTGCCGTGTTGCAACATTGTGCAGGACACATGCTGCCACAATGATCCTGCACACTACTGGGGGTGCATAGAGTAGCTGCCCGCCATAGCGGTTAAGGGAGTGGAAGCGTGACTTGAGCACTTCGAATGTGCGTTCCACTATGGCCCTGGTTGCAATATGGGCCGCATTGTATCTTACCTGGGGTGGTGTGGTGGGGTTCCGGATTGGCGGCATCATGTGGTTGCTCAGAGGGTAGGCACTGTCCCCTGGAGAGGTGATAATGGCTGTGATTATTGGGGTTTGTGTATTTGTCTGTGTGTGACATGCATGCATGTGCACAGGCATTTGTACTCACCTAGGAGCCATGTGTCACCATGCTGCCCAGCTTCCAGGATCCCAGGTCAGGGTGGACATTCTGTATATGAAACTGTCATGGGTGGAGCCAGGGTAGTTTGCATTGACAGAGGTGATGATTCCCTTGACATTGCATACCACCTATACATTGATGGAATGCCAGTGCTTGTGGTTTTGGTAGATGTGCTCAGTGGCCCTAGGTGGACTTAGGGCCACATGGGTTCAATCTATGGCACTGAGCACTTTGGGGAAGTGTGCCACCCTGTAAAAGTCCTGGACCTCGGCCTGCCTTTCTGCGGGTGTTCTGGTCATGTATATGTACCTGTGATCTGATGGGCACGCAGTCATGATTGCCAACACCTGGTGTAGGCAGCATGACTGCGTGGCCTGTGAGACCCCCCCCACTATGGCAGTAGTCCGCTGAAATGACCCAGTGGCCAAAAAATACAGGACATTGAGCACCTTCTCCAAGGGGCTCAATGCTTGGGAGCAGAGGGTGGGGGACGTAAGGTCATCTTCCCACTCCCTGACCAGGTCTAGGATGATACGAGGTGGAAACCTATACCTGCCGTAGACCTGGTCGTCAGGCATCCCAAAAAGGCTTGTCCGGGGGTAAAAAATGCGGGCTCTGGCTATTCTCCTCCTCCTGCGGTGTCCCACGATCAGTGCTGCGACAAATGGGGCATTCATCATAGTAGTATGTACGTGTTTGTTGTTTGTGTGTGCTATTATATTGTGCGCGGGGACGCTTCCGTCTGCCTTCATGTGGCGGACTCGTTGGCAACTATGCGCGTCTTTTGCCGTGCACGGGTTTCCCGTATTCAAATCCATGAATACGAGTTGTTCGCTTGTGTGTGGGCGTTCCGTGTATTTCCCTGCAGTACTTCCCCAGTATGCCTTCTTTTTCACGCGTTGTTCCCCATTCCGCAAGTTACGCCCCATGTTCCGCCCACTTTTGTTGTGTGCACCACACTATGTTCACTTTCGCTGTGCGCGTAGCGCACACCGTTTGATGACGTTTGCGCCCGCGTGCGCCACCCACGATTTTAGCGCACATCCCAGGATTTACACTTGCACGGACTTCCATGAATCGATGTGTGCGGCTTTGGCACGCTTGTGCTGCGATTTTCATGCTTGCGCTTTGATTTTCATGCTTGCGCTGCGATTTTCCGCGCACATTAATTCGATGAATCGGCCTGTAAGTCTCTATTACTGAATATGTTGTAAATGGTGTGTTTTCTGATGAACATTACTGTATCTTCATTTGTGATATGAAATTATGAACAGGTGTTTGAAACTGCAAAATTGTTAGTGCACGTCATTAGAATTAAGACAACATATGGATGCAAAAGGACTAGTAGACAAACAAACAATATTTCAAAATCTCAGTGCCATAATTTGCAGAACTGATGGAAATAATTGAATGGTGGTAAGCATAAAGAGACATACAAATAACATTTCTAGTAGATAGTAGAACTTGGGAAGTCCACAAAAGAATGTTTTAACATTAAGTCTTTGGAAAACTGTAAAATCAAAATTGGTTTATCTTTAGTGATTTCTTCAAAAATGATCATAGCGAAACTCATTCAAAAAACCATTAATGAAAAAGGAAGCTGTTCATTTTAATTTTGAACCGAATAGGAAAGTTTAGTAAAGTAACACAGGGACACATGCAGAAATGTAGGTATTTTAGAAAAATCAGTAAAGAACATTTCTGTACAGTTTTTGTTGGAGAGAGTCTACACACTTCTCACACAGACAGGCCTTTTTTTTATTTAATAAAGTTATCATCAAAAGTCAGATGTGATTAATGAATGTGAAGAAGTAAAACAATCTTTCACAAATCAAGGGAGAGAGTTAGAAGAGATGTCTACTGATGTAAGAGAGTTCATCTTCTTTGCAAATATAAATCTACATGCAACATTCACAATAAGCCATGCAGACTTGTAAACAAATAACAACAATGGGAATGTGAGAAGGCAATGAAAATGTTAGAACGTATGGAGGATTACGAGGTTCATGACTTAATTGGACTAAAGGGTTATTCAATAGCTTATCTGCAAAAGTGAAGATGTTGCAATTAGTGCCATCACATGTATATTCTGGCAGTTCATCACACTAAAATATGCTATCTTCACTTTAAAACATATCGGTGCAAAACACGATGTCTATCTTTTTTTAAAACTTTTGAATACATCACTGACTACTGGTACTATAGAAAGTGTATCATCTGCAATAGAATCCTGAGGAGTAATATTTCAAATTTTACTCTTGCATTAAAATATCAAATGCAGCTGCTTGACATAAAGATCCAACACTTTCAAATGAAATAATCTCTGAAAGGTTTGGCAAGGGAAACACTGTGCTTTATTCTGTTGGCACTGAAAAGCCAGGGTAAATGTATTTATCCTGCCCAAAGACATTCCATTAATTGCAAATATAGAAAGTGGAAAATGAACAACATTTCCATGATGAAAGAGATGCTTTTAAAGAAGTCTGTTTCTATAAGTGAGTTGATGAACATGTTAAACCAAGTGAAAATGAAGTTGCATGTAAATGCTGTCTCACTGGTTTAAATAAAGGCACTGCTCCTTTAAGAATTATATTAAACAACAGGGATGTGGCTGTACTTCCTTTATCTCTTCAAAAACTAAATATGTTTGAGGTGAGTCCTACACCAAGAGTTTATCCAGTTCAGGTCATTGTTTGACAGAAACTAAATCATCTACATTACCTGAAAAGTAGTTAGTGAGAGGTATCAAACGATAGTTGGTGTGTTTACCACTTGATAGGATCGAAAAAGGTGCATGGATGAAACAATAACTTGAGTATTCTTTATTTTGGTGGAATGAGTTGCCACAAAAGACAACAAAATCTAGCTCATTGATGTTAGGAAAGTTCCATAATGTTATTTTAATTGGCAGAAGTGAATGAAATGTATGGTCAAATGAAAAATGCAGCAGGGTTTTCTCTTCTTCATGTGCTTTATCCCAGAAAGTAGAAAGCGAGTGAATGTGAGCTAGTTATAGTCACTGAATCAAATAGTTTGTATGCGCATTACACTATTCATCCTTTACGTTCACATAAAGTGTAGGGTGATAGTCTTGAATTATATCAGATGAGACAAGCAAAAGGCGCACTAATCGTTGTTTGGAAAAAGAGTCTGGATGCTCAATGTTTTCCTACTGGTAATTGGATGAACCTGAAATAGCAATTTCACCCTCAGAGTAGTGTTATAAACACATATATTCTGAGAACCCCAGATTCCACAACAATATTAAATATATTTGTAACTTACTATATGAAAGTGTGTGTACAGCTCTTTGGTATTCAGTAGGCCACATACTTAGCATGGGAAAACAGTTACAAATATTACTGGAAGTGTGATGATAAATAACGTAATTGCTAAGATTGTGGTTTGAGAATCAAAGGTAACCAACATCTTAGAAAGGATGGGTGGAACTAAGGAGTAATGGAACAGACAACATTCAGAGTTCCGCTGTAGGCTTATAAACTTGGTTCCTCCCACTTGGTGTGTGACTGAATTGTGCATTATATGGCTGGGGTAATCTTGCAGAATTTTTTTGAGAAAGCAATAAAAACAAAGAGGCTTAATTACAGATGACACCATAAGAATTGTGCGCTATGGGCCCTAGTCTCATATAAGGTCTATTTCACCATCACATTTTAGCCATGCTTCACTTTATATACAGTAAAGAAATGGTCCTTTGTGTAGAGTTTGACAGTTTTTCCAAGTGATATGACGATCAAGCTCATGCAGCTTCCCACATCCAGATGCTTGTGTGGGCTGACTATGGTCCACAGTTTGGAAAAGAAAGTGGCAGTTATTGAATGTATAGAAAAACATGTCACCTGTGTGATTATTACAGAAGGAAGTAATACAGATTTAAGGGCAAAAAGACTTAGATTCCCAACAAACAAGTGTGGCACATACAGCTGGTGTAAATATATAAGTAAAGGAAAATATGATATAAAGTGCAGGTTTGAATTTCCAAGGGTCATATGTGCAGCCAGTCAGGAACTTTGTGTTTTGTTTTCTATCTGGCACAATGTTACTGTTAAATAACCCAAAAATACATATCACCTCATAAGTGATGTTCAGTTAATAAATCACTATAATCCTGTTATTGCTCACCTTTAGAACGCAAATTATTATTGTCCGTATCTATCAGATAATACAACAGTGGTTGCTAGTTATGTCACAGAAATTTGGGCAAAGCAGAAATGAACACTGTAAAAGAGGTGTGGGTTGATTTGTCATCAAAATGTTCAATCATAGAGAGTGTGGTGCATATGAAGCCTCAAATGGACCAACATCCCTGCCTCTTTAGAGATGATGCATCAACATTTGGCGGAACCCTGGTCCTACTATTACTAGGTAGCATGATCACTGCAATTGAAGAAACATTCCTAGCAGGACATATATTCTCAAAACAAATTTGATTGACACCTATTATTCAAATAGATCTAGTCAAATGGAGAACCTTTGCTTTTAGCAATAACCTGAGCACCACACATTCTGTAATGTGTAAGGTGATTTGAAATGTGGACATCCTTGCTGTCTGTTGAGTGTTGGGATGGAAATGAGCGTACCCCAATTCCATAGGGACTTCCAAATAAGGTTAACACCATATGAGGTGATATAACATTGAATGGGGAGCAATCCGCATTATCAAGCTCCATGTAAGGGCACTCCAGTGCTTAGAAGTAGATAAATGGTACTAGAAAAGCCCACAGCTCTCAATTCCATTTTGTATTAGGCCCAGAAGGGATAAGCTGCAGGCTTGCACTATTCACGTTCCTGGTTCACGGTTCACAAGGCCCAATTTCTGTTTAGTATGCTGGCTTTGCAAGAACTCTGTTCCCCCAGAAGTCCACTTCCCCCTTGTCCCTTCAGTGTTGCGAATATTCAGTATCTTCCAATGGAATGCGCCCTGCAAGAGTGTGAGACAACACCTGGCTCAGCGATGCATCCATTCAGCTACACTAAACTGCCATTAGGCCTCTTACACCCACCCAGCCAGGCTGGAACCTTGAGTGTGGGAACTGTGGTATCAATGAAACCCTGAATGTGTGGGTCAGCATGACTGTATTTTATCCTCCCTTCTCCCTGGCACCATTTCCCGTGCCACCCAGGTGCCTGCCACAATGAGTTAATATTCAGGCGTAGCATGTTTAGTTTAGAAAGAAACAATGTCTTAAAGTTCGACCCAACCTTCACCGCGAGGATGAGCACAGATGACCCACGTGGATTCAGATTGGCGGGGAAGAACCAACCAATTACTGCCTGCATCCCCTATGGAGCAGGATCACCTGTAGGGTGCCTACAATCAGTGGCACCCATTTTGTACCATATGTATGATGTGTCTGGGGTTTTTAAGCCTATGTTTTTAACTGTAAGAGTTAGACCGCCCTCGAGCAGCAGAGTCCTTTGCTGATATTTGTATTCTGTACAATTAAACCTTGTTATCCTTGCAATGCTGTATCCTGGCCTATTTCCCTAGTGGGCTGTCTTCATTCTGGAGTGTGTATAAAAAAGGACTTGCCTTCATTTGGTAATCCCTATGATGTGATTCTATTGCACCCATACTTACGGAGGTATCTATGTGGCCTCTCCGAAAGTCCTGTACCCACCTATGGTGACCAGTCCTCTAAATGCATAAGCAGAAGTGGCTCTTGTGGGTGCCATCTTTGGAGAATTCATGCCTGCTTGTTGAAGTGGGGAACGTTCCAAGGGAGAGGCCCAGCTCTGTAGTGGATTCTCCATGAACATAGGCTTTCAGAAGAACATGAACATGTGAGAATAGCCTACAAGGAATAACAATGTATGGCTGGGGATGTAGAGAAGTGTGAAACGAGTGAACATGCAGTGAATGTAAGTGAAAGTGTAGTTTGGCTTGGTGACTGTGGAACTTTTATTGCCATTTTTATTCATTTCATGTTTGAGATATATTAAGGAGAAGGAAAAAAGTAGTACAGGAGCCTCCCCGAGTGAAGAGACATGGTGGCACCATTTTGCACTGTCTCGACCAGTGCAGGAGATAAATACAAGAGGAAATGTAGGAGCTCCATATAATTAGAGAACTCGGGAAAGGTAGTGATTGTAGTTTTAGCTTGTTATCTTAGTTTATTTTGTTAGTGTATGTTTTACATGTATGGAGGAGGCCCACCAGTGGCATGTATGATGTGTGTGTGTGTGTGTGTCGGTGCATTAGGGGAGCGTGAAGAAAACGAAAGAAGATGCTCTAGGGGAAGAAATGTGAAACTGATTTTTTTTGTTTCTTAATTTTTTTTGACAGTGATGACTGACAGTGCAGACAGGATTAGAGTACATGTGTTTCAAAGTAACATTGGACGAATTGTGTTTTTTGATGTCAGTTAAGGGACTACTGTACAAACATACTCCTGACACAACACTGACTGGGTATAGCCAATGGGACGGACATGCCCCATAGATCACAAAGCCTTACCCCTGTACTGTGAAAAAATCAAGAAGTACCACAATCAATGGGTGATCGAGACTAAAGGAGACGGAATGCCCCACTCCTGGCAACAGTGCAGGTCTTTTGATCGATGCCCCATGGACCATATGTCCACATACTTGGCTGCAAAGTGTAAAGGACACTGTTACAGAATAGAAGGGAGATATTGGACCTCTAGAGAATGCTTGAGGAAACAGGGGCCCCTGAAAGGGATGGGGTGACACCAGACAATGGGAAGAACACACGTACAGAGGAGAATGGGAAGACGGGGAGAAGAAAAAGGGGATGTATCCCCCGGTCACATGACCAGCAGAAGGTTACACTAATCCAACCTATGTGTCTACGGGAACGATGATGGCCGGTACCAGCACAGCCCTGCCCCCACCATATATTGCACCCCTGAGGTGTCCACTCATACAGGAGCAAGTGTGAGAGACCTTCAAGTGGCACTGGCCACTACACATACAGAATTAGCTAGGTTAAGAGCAGCTTGTGAAACAGCATGGGCGGCAGAGATTCCGATGTTGCCCCCAGCAACACCTTCCCAGCTGCCCATTGATGAATGGAAGTCAGGTGACTTTTTGTTCAGAATTGACACTGTCCCCATAAGGGCTGTTCATGTAGAGCGGGAGTGAGAAACAGACTGCCTGGGGTATGAAAATGTGGGGTCCCAGGGAGGGGATGGGGAGTATTGGAGTGATTTTGATGATACAGAAGATGGAGTGGGGGGGCGGAGCAAACACCCGCGGCCACAACGAGAGTAGAAAGTCCCTGGGATTGAAGGTTAAGGGAATGGTTTGGTAGGTTAGCGAAAAAAGGAAGTTTTGTCAAAAGTGGAAAAGGAAGAACACAATTACAAATGCCCTTAATTCATAAAGGTGCCGGGCGACCCCATTATGTCCCCTGGGCACACATGGACAAAAACAATCACCTCAAGGTCCTCCACCAACTCACGGGAGAAGCGGGGAAATGGATTTATGCTTTAGAAAAACCTACTGCAGGGTTGCCTCTAGTCATAGGGGACATTAAAAGCGTGCTAGTAGCAGCAGTGGGAGATCAGGCGGAGACAGTGTGGATTAAGGCAGGGTACCCTGGAGTAATGCGTAGCTACGACATCCATGATGGGGCATTGTTCAATAAGATTAGAGCACGGATATGGGATGCACTGTAGAAAACGTTCCCTGATAGCCAAGATTTACAATCAATAATGCAATGCACAATGGGGGATGAGGAAGATGCTGCACAGTACATTCTTAGGGTTCAAGAGATGTGGAGAAGAGAAGCGAGCAGTGTCTGGGATCAATCAACATCTTTGTTTTACTTTATTGTGAAAAAGGAATTGCCTAAAGAAGTGCAGAAGGCACTAGATAGGATAGCTGGGATGTAAGCAAAGGGATGGCCTGAGATTGAAAGCATAATAGTGCACCATAGTAGAAGGATCAAAGAGTGTGAAAAGGAAACTATTCCGAGAAGACAGGCAAAGGAAGCAAAACTAGTTCAAAATAAACTAGTGAAAGTAGCAGCGGTATCAGCAACACTGCCCCAAGTGCAGATGGGCAAGGAAGGGTGTACCTCTGTTGCAATACAAGCAAGGAAACAGGGACCAAGGAGTGGTGTGCCAGGACTGTGTTGGTCTTGTGGGAGGTGGGGGCACTATTCAAGAGAATGTCACAGCATAAACGGAGGAAACTTTACAATCAGCAACCGTATGGATACCCCCAAGTAGGTAGCCCACAAGGGCCCATTCAGGGGACACCATTTATCCTGTATGGAATACATCAGGCTACACTCAGTTGCCTCCCCAAATCCCTGGCCCTTACCGCCCACCACACAAGCAGTAGAGTGTGCAGCAAACCAACCCCACCCATACCAACAAGCCACAGGAAACAGACACCCCTTTGCCACTGCACCCAATGGAGCAGAAGCCCCATTACCAGGGGGCCACTGTGGTAGGGGGGAACCCCTTCTCGTTCCCAGGAACTAACACTTATCCTGACTAGGACAGCCCACATAGAGCACTTGCGTGTCCAGTACCGTCAATGCCCTTACATCAAGAAGAGGAACCACTGGTGTGGGCAGAGATAGGAAATAAGCAATTCATCATTATGTTGGACACGGGTGCAGAGAAGTCATGCATAAGTGAAGGTAACTTCCCGCTATCATGAAAAACTTTTGACATGCAGGGATTCCCTGGGGCTGCAGTAACCATTCTATAGACAAATGATTTAGACATGAAAGTGGGAAGGAAGGTTGTACGAGCACCCCTGCTCTACTCTGAGAGAGTTCCCCGTCAACTTACTGGGCAGGGACCTACTTAGTAAACTAAACATGACAATATCTATCACAGAGGTATCGTCTGTGCCACTCCTGGCATGTGCTCCCTCCGAGCAATGCTAGTGATACATGCTGTGGTCAGTGAGATGGTCGTGAGGGGAATACCAGTGAACCCAGACATGTTTATTTATGGCATTCAAGTACTTGCCCAAGCTGTCCACCAGATTACCAGGAAAGAATGGAGAGTACCTGCAGATTTCATTTTCCGACCTGTGGTGCTACCCGAAGTGGTTTCTAGCACAATCCTGTCATTAGATTTGGAAGGGTTGCCTTTGCCTGCTTGAAGGATTGTAGTACTAGGAACTAACCGCCATGGATGCCAATAGTGCACAGTATTTTGTATTGACCCCAGTCTACGTCTGCAAGAAGTGACTGATGAGGACCTTTTTGAAGATGACAATAATGATGGAGAAATAATTCTTGAGATTTGTATACCTTGTGACATAATGATGCAATACAGAAAAGTGCAGAGTCCCCTCTTAGCTATTGTTAGCGGACCACCCTCCTTCTGTGAAATTGATTTGCAGTACGTCACCCACACTTGTGGACCATGAACCCCCAGGATGTAGGTATGTTGAAGGAAGTGACACCAGTAAAGATAAAGCTCAAATTAGGAGCAATACTCCTGATAGTTAAACAATACCCCCTGTCCATAGAAGCAGAGGGGGGAATTCAGGAAACGTTGCAGGCCCTGTTAGAGCAATGGATGTAAGCGCCTTCTACCTCAGCATGCAATAAATCTGTCTGATCAAAAAGGCAATGGGGGCAGTTGGAGGATGATTCGGGATTTGAGACCCCTCAGCGACATTGTACAGAAAGAGTGTCTACTTGTTCCTAACCCAGCCTCCATTTTGTGCAGCATTCCCAAACAGGCCACCCATTTCATAATATTAGACTTGAAGAATGCATTTTTCTCAGTGCCCTTTCATCCAGACTCACACTACCTTACGGCCTTCACCCTGGGAAGAAAGCACTACAAACACTATTGCTTGCCCCAGAGGTACTGTGAAAGTGCCAGTATTATAACAGCATACTACATGAAGATCTAGGGAA
Source organism: Ambystoma mexicanum (assembly GCF_040938575.1). Classification (NCBI taxonomy): domain Eukaryota; kingdom Metazoa; phylum Chordata; class Amphibia; order Caudata; family Ambystomatidae; genus Ambystoma; species Ambystoma mexicanum. Next base: position 433,957,846 of record NC_090939.1, on the reverse strand, counting down.
CATTCAAGTGCCCAGCACAACCATTCAATACATAGACAACCTACTGGTCTGTACCGACAGTGAGCACAGCTGTCGAAGGGATTCCATTGCACTACTCCAGTTGCTAGCAATGAAAGGGTACAATAAGCTCTGTACTATTTATTGGAAGTGCTCTTCTTAGGGCAACTCATCTCCAAAGATGGAAATATAATAATTCCAGACAGGGCAGCTGCAGTGCATGCCACTCCCAAACCAGTAACAGTGTAAGACATGCAAAAGTACTTGGGGCTCTGTAACACAAATGTGTCAATGATTTGGCACCTCCCTACTTGGTCCAAAGAATTGCTAAGCCATCCTCATCCAGGCCAATCGAATGGCTTATATGAACAGGATCTCCATCCCTAAAACCTGCAGAGCTTGTGCTGGAGGAACCAGTTCCCCTCCATGGCTGTTTCACTCTGGATCTCCTTACCACCTCATATCAGAATTTATTTATTTGTTCACATTTGTTAAGTGCACAGCAGCCCATGAGCCGCCTTGTGGCGCTGGTTACAGTAGATGTTCATATCTTAGTTATAGTAGTCATGTAAACACATACAGACATGAAGCGCACAGCAGCCCTTGGGCATTGCGGCACTGGTTACAGTAGATGTTCATATTTTAGTTACAGTAGTCATGTAAACACATACAGTATGAAGTGGCTTGTGGCGCTTGAACAATAGGTGCGGAGGGCAAAGCTGTGAGCAAGTACCTACAGTGAGCTAGCAGCTAATTGAAGAATGTCGTTTTTAGCTTTTTGCAGAAGGCATGGAGAGAGGTTTCAGCTCTGAGGGCTGTGGGTACATGTTCCAAAGCTTGGGTGCCAGGTAAGGGAAACCAATTCCTCCTGCCTTGGCCGTAGTGATTCGTGGTACTGTAAGTTGGTTGGTGTACTCTAGTCTAGTGGGTGTAGTGGATAGTGTTCTGACTAGTGTGTCCGATAAGCATGAGGGTGCGGTTAGGTTGATGCTTTGTGTCCGGTGGAGAGAATCTTGAAAGTGATTCGGTCTTTAACTGGTAGCCAATGAGCATTTTTTCTTGCTTGAGAGATGTGTTCTCTTTTAGGAATACTGAGAGCTGCTCTGAGGGAGTTGTTTTGAGTGGTTTAGAGTCTGGCTAGGTTTTTTCTTTTTATGTACCCGCTAGGAGGGAGTTGCAATAGTCCAGTTTGGCTCCTATGGTGGCTCTCGCAATGGAGAGGCAGTTATCTTTTGTTAGAAACGGCTTTTTGGCATTGATCAGTTTGGAACTCAGAGCGGAGGCTGGTACAATGGCACTAACTTGTTTATCCATGGATAGTGTAGCATCAATGTGGACTCCGAGCGTTTTAACTGAGGATAGGACTGGGATGACACAGTTGTCAATGCAGAAGTTTTGATAAATTGGACCCAATTTGGCTAGCACGGGTTTTTGACCGAGGATGAGGATTTCAGTTTTATCCCCATTGAGGCATAAGCCATTAGTGGCCTTCCAGGCTTGGATTGTGGAGTAAATTTGTTGAAGGGTAGCAGCGTCTTGGAGATAGCTCCCGGTGAGGGGGAGGAGCACCTGGGTATCATCAGTATAGTTTGTGTATGTGATCCCAAGTGCATCCAGTTTATCAAAGAGTGGCTTTGTAAATAGATTTTAAAGCATTGGTGCAGTACATGATCCCTGGGGAACACCACAGTGTACGACAGTGGGTTCAGCATTTGCTATATTGGAGAACACTTTCATGGATTTGCCTTCTAGGAAGGAAGTGATCCACGTTGGTGCATGCTTGGAGAAGTGTGCTGCATTCGTGAGGTGGTTGGTGAGGGTCTTATGGTCAACGAGATCGAATGCTGCTGAGAGATCTAGGAGCCGGAGTAAGGCAGGCTTACCCATGTCGAGGATGGAGGTGATTTGGTTTTCAGCTCTAGTAAGGCGGTTTCAGTTCCGTGTCCTTTGTGGAACCCTGATTGTCTCTTTCTAAGGATAGAGTTGGTTTCGAATTACAGTTGGATTTGCCTGTTGGCAGCCTTATCTAATATTTTAAGAAGAAATTGGATGGTTGTAATTGGTCTGTAATTGTTAGGTTGAGAAGGGTCTAGAGTAGGGTTTTTTAGGAGTGGACGTACCCAAGCCTCTTTGAGGCAGTTGGGGACTATACCTGTTTTGAATGAGGCGTTTATGAAGGCAGTAATTAGAGGAGTGAGTTGCTCAGCGCATTCTTTCATGATTTTGGGGGGCATACATCACCCTTGCATAGTGATGGTTTGAGATGTTTTAGGATGTCTAAGACATCTACCTCTGATATTTCAGAGAAGCAGAATTTAGGAGGGTTTTTACCTGTGTGATTGTGGTGGGTTTGCTTCTGGTGCTTCTGTTTAGGTAAAGCTTTGTAATGGTCAGAGATTTTGTTTTGGAGGAGGTCTATTTTTTTAGCATGGCAGTTTATATGCTGGAGCACACGGCTTCATCTTTAACAATTTTGTCAGTGCAGGTGGGAGGTACTGTTAATTCTTTAAAGATGGTAAAGAGTTCTTTAGATTGTGAATTGGCCAAAGAGATTCTATTGTTGTAGGATTCTGATTTGGCTTTGAATATGGAGTCTTTGTATTTTTTTGCGATGGTTTGAAAGATATTTTTAGTGGTGTCACAGGGGTTATCCTGCCAAGTTTTTAGCGCCTGTCATTTGGAGTTGCACAGATTTAGGAGCTCTTCTGTGGGCCACGTATTGGAGTGGAATGATTTCTTTTCTTTTTTCTTTTCTAACGGGGCGACTGTGTTGATGGCACTAGTCAGTGTGTCTTTGAATAATTCCGCTAGTATTACGGGGTCAGATGAGAATGGTGGAGCTAGGCATGGGAGATTGAGATAGGCACTGATGTTCTTTGAAGTGAGTTTTTCTGCACTTCTGGCTACTGTAGCCGGTGCTGGTATGGTGGGTTTGGCGCATGGAGTTATAGGGATGGTAAATTGTGGGCAGTTGTGGTCTGTCCATGGGAGGGCAGTATTGGAAACTATGTTTGTGTCACAGTTGTAGTCTATGATTCAATCTAAGATGTAACCTTTTGAGTGTGTGTGTGAAGTGACTTTCTGAGAGAAGCCAAGGTCACTAAGGTCCTTCATGAAGGATGTGGCAGCTTTGTCGTTGGCATCGTTGAAGCCTAGGTTTATGTCACCTAGGAGTAGCGTTTTAGTAGATTTTTTGAGGTTGTTTCCTAGAAGGTGGGTAACTTGTCCTATGAAGTCTGATGGAGTTCCTGATGGGCGGTAAACCACATGTAAATTTATGGTACTTTTTGGTAATAGGGATATTTTGGCGGATAAGATGTCTACCTTTCCTTCTCCCTGGTGGGGTATACGTCTGATGGCTATGCTTTCTTTGAATATTAGGGCTACTCCTCCTCCAGTTCTGGCTAACCTGTCCTGTCTGAGGATAGAGTAACCTTTGGGCAGTGCAATTATGATGTCTGGGCCGGAGGCCTCGTGGAGCCAGGTTTCAGTGATGGCAATTATGTCTAAATCTTGGTTGGTGATGAGATCATTGACTTCTAACGCATGGGCATTGAGCGAGCAAACATTGAGTGGGCCGCATTTGTAGCAAAGGGGTTGGTTGTTACTTTTAGTAGGCTCTGTGGTTTCTGATTTAAGAGACGAGGAGGATTGTTTGGTGTTACTGTGGAATTGTAGGATGATTGACTCTCACATAGCCTTCTGAAAAGCAATTAAGACTAGGGTATTTGTATGACTCTGCAACCTGAACACACCCCTATGCATTGCTGATCTCGCATATGGGGCTGCATGTGATTACCAATGAATATCCAACATCACAAATTGTATTCTCTGCAAATTACTGTAATTTCCTTGTCTGTATGAACTATACCCTACCACTTGTAATTGCAACTAAGAAATGTACTGTTGGGCCACCGTTGTTCTAACCCTGAATAAAGCCTATCTATGTTCTTCTGTAATAGCACATCGATGGCTGTGGGCTGCAGTGTGCTCTACAAATCCAAATAAATAAATTGTAGGCATTGATTTTAGACTACGCAGCATATACCAGGCCGCTCCTACAAGGCCTCAAGGAGGCACACAAAGAGGGCAACTCAATTCAGTGGACAATAGAGATGGTAACACGCTTCAATTATCTGAAAAAAAGTGATTTCAACAGCTCCTGTCCTAGCCATCCCTGATTACACACTGGAATTTTTCATTTTTTCCCACTCAAACGGCACACTCATGACATCGATGCTCACATAGAAAAGTTCAATGGGTCACAAGCCTCTTGCTTATTACAGCAGCACACTTGATTCTGTCATGCAGGGACAGTTCACTTGTGAACAAGCCCTTGCTACTGCAGCCTTCGCCATTGAAAAGAGTTCCACAATTCTAATGGGATGCTCTGTAACATTGTACGTGGAGCACTCACTGTTTGCAATATTAGACTGATCAAAATCCACACTCACTTCACAGAGAGCATCCGCAGCACGACTGCACATCATATGAAGGGGAAGGTGACGATATCCCCAGAGCCAAAAACAGCCCCTTAGAGGAAGGAGAAGTATTCTTCGTTGATGGGTCAGCATCCATTAACCAGGAAACAGGTGGAAAACATGTTGGGGCAGCAGTGATGCATCTAGAAGAGGGGGAATATGAAACACTTATCATGAAAAGATTACTCAGTCATTGTTCCGCACAGGCAGCAGAACTTGTCACACTCATAGAAGCCCTGCAGGCTTGAAAAGGATGTTGTGTGACCATTTATTCAGACTCCGCCTATATCGCCACAATGGTGCATGCAGGTCTTCCCCGATGGAGAAGGAGGGGGTTCAGTAGAGCAGATGGCTCCCCAGTCCAACACGCTGATTTAATCAACGCATTGATTTTGACCCTCTCTGTGCTTTCTGTGGTGGCTGTCGTTAAAGGCATAGCTCTTACCCAAAACAGAGACAAAATATCATTGGGAAACGCAGCTGCAGATGTGGCAGCCAAGGAGGCAGCATACCTCCCAGTACCTATGTCACCAGAATATGTCTTGACCTCATATAGTATGAGACAAACCACAGATCCATACAGAGCCCTCGCTAGAGCCCAAATGTTCAAAATGCAGTGCAGGGCACCGCAAAAGAACACGACCTGTGGCTTAAGCGTTGGTAGATCCAATCATCCATGGATCTCTTGTGGCGGCAGCAGGACACGGAAAAAGTAGTGAAGCCCGTAGAGTTACTTTATACAGCATTTGAACATTTACACTTTCCATCTCACAGTTCTAAGCAACACATTACTACAGACCTTCTGGAAGATTGGTGTATTCCAAATGTACAGGAACAAATAACACAGTTGGTTGTCCAATATACAACTTGTCAAGTGTTTAGCAAAGGAATGACACTGAGAACTCTGAGGGGGACATTACCCCACCCTGTGGGTCCCTTCCGTGTAGTTCACATTGACTACGACAACATGGGAGAAAGATGCAATGGGGCACAATATCTTATTGTGGTGGTCTGTCCATTTTGCCGGTGAGTTGAGTCTGGGCATGATGCCAAGTGTGCCACCAAATTTCTAGTCAGAAAGTTCTTCCCCCGGGAGTGTGTGATGTCCTATGATCAGAAAATGGGACACATTTCTTCAATTAACTGTTCAAAGAGCTGACTACTCTATTAGGAATTAAACACTGAATGTGTTCCATTTACCACCCACAAGCAAACAGGTTGGTAGAGAAAATAAGCAGACTCCTTAGAAGCAGAGTTTCCAAATTATGCAACACCCTCAACAATAATTGGGTGTACTGCCTAGCCCTGGCACTGTTCCATTTGCGTACACAGCCAAGTAAAGACTACCACCTGTCCCCCCATGAAATAGTAATTGGCCAACACATGCAAACACCACTGTCGCCAGTAAGAAGAGCATCAGATGCTTATACAACAGCCCCAATTCTGGGGAAAAACTGTAAGAAATACCTAACCCAACTCACATGTGTGATCAGATGCATTTCAAAACAAATTGCACCACCCTACAGGGAGGACAGAGAAACTACAACAGCCCCACTGGCTGACACCACCAATGCCCTGCCCTTGCTGCCAGTGAATGGATATATGTCAGAGGTTTTGTCCAAAAATGCAACACCCCCAGGTTCCATGGGCCCTGTGAAGTAGTGTTTTCCACCCCTCTTGAAGTAAAGGTAAAGGGGATGAGATATTGGTTACACCTCTCTGGTGTTCGTAAGGCACCGACAAGCACCCCACCAGACACCCAGACTGAAAACAAAAACACAACCTCAAATCAGTATGGTACATGCATTGCTGCTAGAGCATGCGTACATAAACTAAAAATATCTCTCTCTCGGTCTGTCTCTCTCTTTCTCCCTGTCTCTCTTACTCTTTCTCTCTCTCTCTTCCTCTTTTCCACGTACCCCTTTACACTCCCTGTTTTTTCCTATTTCCGCAGATCCAATGATGATGGTGATGACACCATTAAGATATTCTTCAAATGTAGATAGCAGTAGGAATAGAATTAGTTTTATGATGGCCTACAGCTACAACTGTGGCCTCAATTTGACAGCTATTTTGTATATATTTTTCATGTTTGTATTAGGTATTTATTGAGGGACATCTTTTAATCTGGGCTGGCCATCTAAAAGAAGGGGGTGGGGTAAATGGGCTTGGAATGGACACAAATGGACCAGGAATGGGAGTACCCCATCGCCCTTAAACATAACTGCAGTGCCACCCATTGCCTCAAGTTCTATCCTAATGCACTCAACGATAACCAAAACCATCCAGACCCATATCTCCTTCCCTGATACAATAATATCTTCCAGCCCAAACGTGAACACGAATGAAAGGATGAATGAAAGTACACCCACAATGGCATTTGAACTATCCACAATATGCAATAGTATAATGTTTGAATTACTAATGCCAAGTGTAAAACGATCTCTGGACTCTCCAAAGCTCTGGTTGTCTCTAGGCTGTACTATTGCAACCACCTCTTTCTGAATATACCTGCCTCTACTCTCCGCCCCGTCCAACTAATCCAGAACAGGACTGCAAGATTTGTCCTTGGTCTCAGGCCCTGGAATTGCTTCCCTCCAGCTCTGAAATCCCTCCACTGGCTCCCAGTGGATGCAAGGATTAAATTCAAGACCCTCTGCATTTTCCACAAGGCTTTCTGGGTCCTGGGTCCAAAATGCCTTCAGCTATCCCTCTACCCTCCACAAATACCTCCCCTCTAGAACTGTTCGCTTCTCTACCTCTAACTCCCTCAGGGTCAGTCATTTTTCAAAGAAAAGAGCTGGGTGTAGATCCCTGTCTTCGGCTGGGGCCTCCCTCTGCAACACTTGTGTGCAAAGCAGAAGCACTTGTCGGATATCCAGGAAAAACACTAGCCCTTGTAGAACAAGTGTGCACACAAATAAGGACAGAGCATGTTGCAAAACTAACAAGGATAACAGCAATGAAGATGCCAGTGAAGGTGCACCAAGATGAAATCTATGAACTATGTTTTAACAGTGAGGGAACTGTCTCAGTGGGATCAAACAAACAATGTAACAGAACCATACTAATTTCAGATCTCTGAAAAGGCAGCACAGCGCTGATGAACTACTACTGTGTCTGTGGCCAGAAGGCAAACTTGCACCTCCTGCCATTCTGGAGGGGCTACTGTTCACTTGCAATGCTGCACTCAGCCCTGCTAGTAGTACCAGAAGAACACCTAAAGGGGGGACATGTGCCTGATGAAGAACAGCCAGTGCCCCTGAACACAGAAGTAATGCCCACCATGCCACCTCAAGACTTCTGCATCCTCCCTGCAAAGGAAAGCCATGACCAGCTGAAGAGAAAGAAACGGTCCTCAAATTACTTATCGCAAGAATCATCCAACCTGTTTGCACAGATACACGATGAATAAAAACTCTATAATTCAGCAGGGGCTTTTTTTGCATCCCTAGTACCTAGAATCCAGACACGAGCAAATGCAAAATGGCTCCAGTTAATCTGTTGGGAACTGATCCAGCTTTAACTAGGGCCCTGAGACTATGCAAAATAGGTACGCGCTGGACCTCCTGATGGCTATGGAGTTAATGTTGCACATTTGTACCTTCTGAAGATGCTGAAAATGGGACACTATCACACGTCATTGCAGCAGTACATGAACTCGGGGTGAAAATGAATAAGGAAGCTGGAATACAGGAAGACGACTGGTTCACCATGGCCTTCAGCTGGGTTCCATAATGGCTTGGAACATTGATAAAGATGCTGGTCCAAATCATTGTGGTTATCCTGATGATCTTCTGCATGTGCCAATTGGGTCTCTGTTGTTGTTCCAAAGCTGTACCTACTAGTGCAATGATGATGGTGACTGTTGGGAAAGCTAATAATGAGGTACCACATGATACAAAAGGAATAGAGGTCCAAACTGAGCAAATGATGGTGCGCCGCACCACATGGTCCCCCTGCCTCGTGATGACGTAGTTGACAAGTTATACCACACAACCATTGTACCTCCCCCGGATCCCGAAAACTGCAAAGAGGTATGGGTGGATTTGGCAGGTGGGGGATGTATATACACACAACCTGAACACCGGAACTATATGCAGAACATGGGGAATGTTTGAGGCATGTGTGCAGCATGGATGCCCATAAAGGGAACATCTGCATGGAACGAAGCAGAAAGGTGAACAAACAAGCGGAAGAATAGGGGGGAGAATATGTTACTGTAAAAGTAACAAAAGGGGGAATGTTCAGATGAAAATGAGCCTACCCCACCCCCCTAGGCACTTCCAAATAACGTGAACACCATATGAGGTGATATAACATACAAGGAGCAAGCAATCTACATTATCACACTACATGTAAGGGCCCTGCAGTGTGTAGAAGTAGATGCATGGCTCTAGAAAATCCCATAGCCCTCGACTCCATTTTGTATTAGGCCCAGAAGGGATAAGCTGCAGGCTCACGCTGTTCACTTTCCTGGTTCACAAGGCCCCATTTCTGTATAATACATCCACACTGTGTCCATTCATTGCCACTAAACTGCCATTAGGCCTCCAACCATTACCCAGCCAGGCTAGAGCAAGCCCCACACCACTGACTCCACCCCCACACCTTTGCATTCCTTAAATCGCACGCGACCCCTCCAGGCCCCAACACTCATTAAGTCCCCACCGACGATCTAAGCATGCACAGCTGTATTTTTTCCAAGCAGAAACACATATCCCTTGCAACACAAGGCACCAGGAGGGATAAATTAAAGATCAAACACCAGGGTGTAGACCTTGAGTGCGGGAACTGCAGTATCAATGAAACCCTGAATGTTTGGGTCAGCATGACTGTATTTTATCCTCCCTTCTACCTGGTACCATTTCCTGTGCTGCCCAGGTGCCTGCCATAATGAGTTAATATTCAGGCTTAGTATGTTTAGATTAGATAGAAACAATGGGCCTCATTACGAGTTTGGAGGTAGCCATGCCATCATCACTGACATGGCTACCTCCAAACTCGTGTCCGGATCCAGAAAAAAGGGAATTACCGGGCCATTCTGAATTTTGCTGATCCGGTAATTCCCATTTTCAGGAACCGGACCCGGAACGTCCTCATTCCCATTTGAGCCCTTATAGGGCTCAATTGGAATGGGGAGGATGCTAACAATGGACCCGTTCATGACGGGTCAGTTGTTAGCATCCTTGTCTGCTCTCGGGTGCCGGTATGTACGCCTGGCCAGACCAGACGTGCATACCGCCACCCGCGAGCAAACTCGTAATGTGGCGGCACGGTATGAATGGTGCCGGTACCTTACCGGCACTGTTCATACCTTTTTGTGTGCCGCCAGGGTCGTAATGAGGCCCATTGTCTTAATGTGCGACTCGACCTTCATCACAAGAATGAGTCCAGCTAACCCATGTGGATCCAGATCGACGGGGAAAAAACAACCAATTACTGCCTGCCATCCCCTTTAGAGCAGGTTCCTGTGTAGGGCACCTCCAATAAGTGGCAAACATTTTATACCATATGTATGACACGTATGGGTTTTTAAGCCCATGTTTGTAACTGTAAGAGGTAGCGTGCTCTTGAACAGCAGAGTCCTTTGCTGATATTTGTATTCTGTACAATTAAACCTTGTTATCCTTGCAACGCTATCTCCTGGCCTCTTTCTGTAGCGGGTTGTCTTTATTCTGGAGTGTGCATAAAAAGGGACTTGCCTTCATTAGGCATGAAAAAACCTCTCTCATTAGCCACCTGAGACTGTCTTGCCAAACTGAAGCAAACATTTGCCTTTAACAGTGGTTATTACCTTGGTGTAATAAGGCAGAGCGGCTTGGAAGTTATGTAACTTTTGAAGCAGCATTTGAGTAAAAGAAAGTAAACATTGTTGACACTATATTTGATCAATACAAGGTTTGAAAATAAATTGATCAAAAAAGGTTTGTGGCAGCAGAGTCAGCAAATGATATTCCTGAGAGAGTCAAGACTTTCCACGGTATAGTCAACATGTTCTTGGTAACCACCTAATTCAGCTTGATTTTGAGCTCGCCTGGGAGAAGGTTAACCATGCCATGAGAAAAGCAGAGGATGTAGATGTTGAGTTAGGAATATTGATAAGTAAACTGAAAACAGAGAAAACTAAAATATATGAAGAAACTGAGATCACTCTATGTCTGGTCTAATGCATGACAACTTAAACGCACTTGTGCACAATATTGACCTTCCTTGTTTCATGCTGGTGGATGTTGTTAAACTGCAAAATGATTTCTCATTTGAGCTTTCAGATCCTTAGTCCAGCGAGAAGCTGATTGCATTGTATCTTATGTTGTGACTGCTCCATAGGTTTGAAAGAATTTAACATAGGATGTGTCACTCTACAGTTTATTGATGCTACCAATAAAGCATGAAATTAGGAAACTTTCACCTGAAGCAGCCCAAGAAGTAAACACCTGTGTTGTAATAGGATAATATAGATTAAGGACAAAGTTAGCATGGTCTCTAATCTAATGAAACCTTTTGTTGTATTGGTATTGATTGCATTTATTGTTTTTATATAGCGCTTTAATCCAAAGAGCTTTACAGTTTAACAACAAAAACACATCAAACATTGAACATTAGAGGTAATAACAGAATACATGAATCAAACCAGAAAAACAGCATGTGGAACAATTTGCATGTGAGAAGAAAGAGGAGTGGGTAGGGAAGGAAAGAAGAGGGAGAGAGAGTAGGGAGTAGAGTGAGTAGTAGGAAGAAAGGAGATCTTAGAAAAGAAGTGAAAGGATAAAGGGAACAAAGAAAAGGGTACAAGAAGGAGAGAGAAAAAGGTCAGAGGGGAAAGAGATGTCAGGGAGGGGAATGAAGAAGGAGTGATTTCAAAGAGGAGCGGAAGGAGGAATAGGTGGGATGGAGTGGATAGATAAAGGTAGGGAGTTCCAGTGTAGGGGGGCAAGGAGCTGAAAGGAGCTGGAACGAAGAAGCTTCTTATATACTGTTTAGGGGACAAAATAATCTTGTTTTTGGTTATCTTCTTCAGTTAACTCCTGTGAAAGGACAAACAGTGTTCCAGACTTTTTGTTCAAAACGTAGTCAGAAAGCTATTGGCAGTGTTGGCAAGTTAAATCAGTGGAAGTAATCTTCCACTAAAAATAACTGTCAATATATGGCAATCAGCAGCTTTGAATAAGCAGAAATTCTTAAAAGTATTTGCAGCGGAGTAATTGATGATGATATGAAAACAGCTCTGGAGAGTAGACTCATTTCACACATATGCCACAAAGGATGTACTCATCCTGAAGTTATGATGGATCTACAACTTGAATGTGGAAATTGTCATGGTGAATGGAGTAATGGGAAGAGGCCTTGCTTTTAGTACTTTTCTACATAGTACACCCATAAAATGTATGCTCGTGAAATCGTACTGCATTCCTTAGCCTCATCTAGTATGTAGAACTTCAGCTCAGTTAGTGATTTTTAAAGACATGTTTGTTAACAGACCAAAACCTAAAAGAAATCCCAATGATTGACATTAGGTTGCACTGATTGATATAGGTCACATTGTTTTTAAAGAAGACATGCCATATGTTGCATGGTCTTGTATTCAAAATATTGAAAACTTATTTTTTGTTAACTTTGATAGCTCAAAAATGGTAACTAGCATTTGATGGGTTTAGGAGAACAATTGGCTTTATTAATTGTATGGAACTCTCCTCACATTTTTGCATAGACCTGCAAGAGCTCGTGGTCAAATAAATAGAATTTAAAAGTAAAGAGAAAAAAGAAGGTTCAATTACCTGGCGGTTACTGTCATCGAAAGTACTGAACATGTTCATAAACAATATCAATTATAGATTCAGTAATAAAACAGTGGTTTTAATGTTGGTCAAATTCAACCTTTTGTTTGTTGCTTAAGATGACAACCCTGATGCATTCAGTAAGTACAGTCTCAGGACAAACACTTTCTGAAGGTTGGATCACTGTTAAACGTTTACTAGATTTAGAGCCAGGTAAATGCGTAGTGTGTCTATGGTTCCTCATTTAGTAACTGCAGAATGGCATGGCACATACATTTCAAAACACATCTGAAGAATGCAAGCACATTCTGTCTGTGTATCCTGTAAGTATTACAGAAATAGAATGTTCCTTTGAATATATTTGATGGATTATCATATGAGTGGATCCATGTTTGCCGGAGTATTCAACAGCAAATTGTTTCTATGGAGTTTTAGAAATATGTATTTACCTTTTTAGTACTAGATTAAGAAAGTGTTTACTTTGCAGATCTGGTAAACAATGCTCACTATGACATTATCTGTGCTGAATGTGGTTCTTACTTTCATTCTTTACTTGGAAATGTAGTGCCCCATTCATGCAAACTTTGAGCATGGTAGACACCCTGATTCACAGAGCTGTGCAAAGTGTACACTTAACACCACTCTGAGAATCAGGGGGCAGTGCAAAGTGACTTTACGCCACGCTAAAAGTTCCATAAATCAGGCCCTTAGAGTTTAGAAAAATATTAACTGATCATGCTGATGCAAAGAAATTTAAGTAATACAAAGAATAATTTGAAATATGTATTTACCTTTTTAGTACTAGATTAAGAAAGTGTTTACTTTGCAGATCTGGTAAACAATGCTCACTATGACATTATCTGTGCTGAATGTGGTTCTTACTTTCATTCTTTACTTGGAAATGTAGTGCCCCATTCATGCGAACTTTGAGCATGGTGCAAAGTGACTTTGCACTGCCAACAGACACCCTGATTCACAGAGCTGTGCAAAGTGTACACTTAACAACACTCTGAGAATCAGGGGGCAATGCAAAGTGACTTTGCACCATGCTAAAAGTTGCATAAATCAGGCCCTTAGAGTTTAAAAAAATATTAACTGATCATGCTGATGCAAAGATATTGAAGTGATACAAAGAATAATACACCAATTGTAAGCGTTAACAAGGCCAAGTAGCTATTTCTATGAAAACAGTTAGAACCTTCGCAATGCTATTCCATGATGGTGTTTCTATTAATAGTGCACACTATAACACGTAACTGTGAAGGGTGGAGTGTATGCAATGACTATATAGTATCATGTAAGTGCATATTGCCTAGGTATTCAAAGTATGCACATTCTACCAACAGATACAAGTTTTAATTTATTTTGGTTTTCATTACCTAAGTAGAAACTCTAAAAGGTTTTAAGAAATAATGGAGAAAATAAATACTATGAAAATGTACTTACACCACTTAGCATCAGTTTGTGCTTTGGAATCAGTTGCAATGTATAACAATTTGTTTTGAAAATGTAGATTTGTATTTTCATTGGTTGAGACTTCAGTATCATTTGGCGATTTTAAGTAGAGATCTTGATTTGTGTGTATGTAGCCTAGCTGAGGAAACACACTATTGACATTTGTAGAGAACCATCTAATCTAAAAAGGATTCTATGTGTGAAGATGTCTACAAAATAGATGAAGGTGTTCAAAATAGTTTCAGAAGGTGAAGCAAATCAAAAAAAGTTGTCAGTTACTAGCATATTTTATATCTCTTTTTTAACATAAAACATGTGCAACATTTTTAAAAATGTATTTATGTTTCCAAGTACTGATAGGTTGTTTAAACTTATTCCATGTATATTATATCCGGTCTAGTGTTAGTTAGAAAATAATGTTTAAATATGGAAAACGAATGTTATAAAAATAGATTTTAAATCCATATAAATCCAACTACTTGAAAGCAGGCTATGTTTAGGAATAGAGATTTATTGGTGTGTTCATTGTTGCCACCTTTAAAATGAATTAAAACATATGAAAATGTCACAATGTCACAATGTGTATTTGTGGCCCACTTGTGGATGCACACTGATCGTTAAGCAATTGTTAACTACAATAAATGATGGTAAATACATTTTAATATAGTTAAAAAAAGAAAACAGGTATTATTTCTCTTCTACAAGTTTATTCCTCTTTTCCTCTATGGCCAAATGATTAAACTTAACATTCTTAGCATATTGATTACCGAGAATAGATATGGTATTATAGCAGTGCTGTTATGGTAGGCAAAATAAATGTAGACAGACATTTACTTTATTGTATTTTAATTCAAATTTGCCAAACTTACCTAAACATTTTTTTCAGACTGCTCATGTTTAGAAAGGGTGCAAGTTAGAAGAAAAATGAACATATACGTTTAGAAAAAGAATATTTTGTATGCCACACATCAGGTAATGTTATGTATTTAGAACATGCTTTTATGTATTATTCAAATACATTCAGTATTTTCACATACATAGCCACATATATGTGAAAAGGAAAACATATTTTTACCATAATTTAGGACTATAACAAAAACAAAAATGTTGCAAAACAATTAAGGCAAAACACTTGAAATCCAGTGAAGAAACATCAGTTGACGTGACGTTAATGTAAAGACATCATGCAACATAACACCCAAAATGTTATTCCCTTGGAACCAAATCCACCTTAAATGTGGGGCCCCTTTTGTGCAGTGTATGACCACAATAGTGACATCAAAGATTACCTCACAGATGACATCACATATGATATCATTGATGAAATATCAATGGCATCAGTGTTTGTCTATCGATGCATTTAGACATGAATTCAATATTCTTGAGGGCTATGTTATATTGCCTCTATTTTTATTATTTAATGTATGCAGAATAACTTCAGGTAGATAGTTTTTCAATGTAAGGACTGAATAGTACTAAGCTCCCACTGTTCGCACAGATGTAAGGAAAACCTCTTATAATGGAAAATATCTGCAGTGTTGCTAAGTATTTTTTTTCAATGATGAATAAGCTGTTACGAATGCAATTAGCAGCATTTTATTTTAAATAATGTGCATCGCCAGTTTCAATTTATTTAGTTTACATGTCCTTTTTATGCATTTTGGTGCTATCACATGTGAATAGAAATGCATATTTTGTGGAACTGTTTCCTTTTATGTTTAGATTATATGAAAGTTCTATTGATTGCATAATACATCTAAACATAGTTTTACACTTTTAAAGTCTATATGGTGCATTATTATGAATGAGAGCATTTATCACAAAATATTCTTGTTATATATTTAAATGCATTTCTTTTCCTATCACGTTCTCCTTTGCACACACAAACCCTTTCCAGTAAAATATGATACATGAGGCAAACAATAGTTGTTTATGGTGAGTGGCTACTTGTGTTTGGTGTTCGATGTTCATATATTGTCAGCTTTACAGTCAGCTGGCCATACATGTATTCTTAAAAGAATGGACACGATTGATGTTGTGCTCAGAAAATGTTTCAATGGATGAAACTCTGGTTATGGGCGCTGAGATGGCAAAAAGCTTTCAAGTTTCCTATTAAAAATGATGGTCTGCACGCACACTTTGTTAACCATTAGGAAGAGTCTTTACACATGACTACGTAGACAACCCAAGACAAATTGTGAGGTAGTTCTTTTTTACCAACTACAAACATTGCAAGACCCTTGTTGGGGTGGACGTCATCAGTGGGCGTTGTGCTCCTGCCTTCTTCCAGAGAGCACAGGAGGACAATTGTCCAGTCTGCTTCCCTTCCCTTGACCCTGAGGCACTAGCTAGGCTGAACTCTCTTCAGATTCTCTGCCCTGATATGTCTGGGTTTAAACCTTCCATAAATCTTGAATAAAGAATGAAAGAACACCTGGCCTCTGAGAACTACAACAGCCACCAGAATTTTCAACATTTGGCTGTATGAATAATGTTGATAGAAGCTACTAAGATCGTCAGTGTCTTATATGATGTGATTTTGTGCTATTTTAACCAGCATCATCATTTCAATGTATTCAGAGATGCAAGAATATGCAACACTATTCGCTGAGATAAACTCTAATGTCTTTGCCACTAGTTTGTTGCGCCCTTGTGACTAGCTTTATTTGCATACATACAAAGTATATCAGACAGCAAATGCTGAAAGTAAAGCATTGTTCTGTTTAAGGAAGAACCAGTCAGCCTTCTAAATGGTAGTGTCCTACTGTTATCATAAGACTGTCTGGCACAGTGTGCACATTGAGAGCATGGTATGAAATCATAGAACTAGAATGACATGCAATTCATTTGATGGTAAAATTGGGGAAATTGGCAAAATAGGCTCGCCAGCGGATTTCTGGTATGAAACAGCATTCAATAAAAGGACAGCATCTACACTTGAATATTTTTTGGCCCAAATGAGTTGCCTAAAACGGTAGCCATCAGTTTTACAGCCATGGACCAGATTATCAAAAGTTAGCCCTAGTGCAAAGAAGTTTAGCAAATTAATTTAAAACCAATTTTGCTGCTTTGATAATATGGAATGGAGCAAACAGGTTTATCCGCAATCAGTATTATCTAAAAATGTTACCACTAGAGAAAAAATGAAACAGACTTTTATTTTCTGTGGTTGCTACATAACATGAAAGGAAATATAGTAAAAAGATTTATTTTCATGATATGATACAAAGATAGTACAAACTATCTGATTCATGTGTGACATATTGCAAATGTTTTTAGATAAAAAGGATTGAGACAGAACCTGTTTGCCTCAGTCTGCCTTATCAGAAAATGTGCTCAATATTTAGTACTTGTGGTAATCTGTCCCCAGTTTGCAAAAAATAGAAAATCTCTTCAAATGAAATGTACTGTATTTGAACAGTGCACAAAGACAGAAACTTTCTAAGACTGGCCATACTACTTAAAGGTTAGCTGTGATTAGAACCCTCTTCAGATTTGAAATAAAGAATGCAAAGGACAACTGTGGTTGTCAGCATGTCTTCTGTTTCTGTTTCTGATTTGTCAATGGGTGCATTTTAACCTGCACTTTTTTTACGTGAATAGCATGTACTAGTTGCACAAAATGTAACTGCAATCCCACACATCTGCAGTTGTTTTAAACATGACTAAACAGTTAATGGATACACCTGGATATCTTGCATTCACCTGCATTTGGAAAAGTGCGTAATTCATTGTATTTATGGTAATACAGCATCATGTTGTTTACATAAACTATTTACAGTTGTTCCATGGCTGCTCATCCACAGCTACCATAAGTGAGCAAATGTCACTTAAGCAAGACCAACGTCTGCTTACCGCAAACAAGTTGTGTGTGAGCACCAGTGCAAGCAGCAAGCACACCATCAAAGATGTTTTCCCTTCAAAGTGTGAAAATACATTTATGAGGAAACCTTATTGCTCACATATGCCAGCTACTGTGCTCCTTCATTTCTGAAATTAGAATGTGTTCAATCAAAAAGCATGCCCCAAAGATAATTGCCCTGCATTCACAATGTGCTAATAGATTTGGCAAGAAATGCAACTGCTCATGGTGTGTAAGCATCTGTGCTCAACTAAGTTATGCTTGACATGCTGTGTCAGCATCTGTACTCAACTAAGTTGTGCTTGACCATGTTCAATCAACCGGCATGCCTGAAAGATAGCATCTCTTTACTCAATGTGTGCTAGTACATTTTGACAAAAGGTTCAAGTGTTCATGCATGCCAGCTACTGTGCCAAGACATGAATGTGCACCATCTGGTCTCAAAGATGTTGCCCTTGTGTTAAAGTGTGCAAGTAAATCTGACAAGAAATGTTAGTGCTTGTCAACTACATTGAAAAACCAAGTCATTTATGACCTTGGGGGTCATTACGAGTATGGAGTTAGCCATGGTGCTATTAGCGCCATGGCTACCCCCATACCACATTCCGGGTCCGGGTTCCCTGAATAGGGAAATACTGGGCCATTCCAACCTTGGAGGACCCAGTATTTCCCCTTTCAGGGAACCCATTCCCATTCCCATTCGAGCCCCCATAGGGCTCAGTGGGAATGGGGAGGGAGCTAACAACAGGCCTGTTAATAAAGGACCCATTATTAGCTCCCTGGTCCTTTAGCGGCTCCCACTAAGGGCCCCTGGTCAAACCATCCACCCTTAGCGGGACCCGCTAAAGGACCTCGTAATGCGGCAGTAAGGGGTTAACGGCACCATCACCCTTACTGACACTGTTAACCCCTTACCGCCAGCCTCGGAATGAGGCCCTGTGTGTTCAATTATTGTTCCCATGGACATGTGCCCTTCACTCAAAGGGTGTAAACAAACCTTACAAGAAATAAAAGAACCCAGGAGTGCAAGCTAATTTGCTATACTTACTTGCAGTTGAGTTTGTTCACACAAACAGCTCGCCTGAAAGATGTTTGCCCTAAGCTCAAAGTGTGCTAATAATTTTGACAAGAAATGGAAGTACTTGTGTTTCTCAGCTACATTTTAAAGAAAGGTGTGCATTAGTGTGTGTGCAATAAACAAGCACAACCAAAAGACATTTGCTCATCACACAAAATGTACAAATATATTTGACACAAATTAATTTGCTCATATGTTTCAGCTAATGGGCTAAACAAGTCATTTGTAAGCATGTACTCACTCAACTAGCACAACAAAGTGTGTGCTGTAGTCAAATAAGCCACGTTGAGCATGCATTCAGTTAACTATAACCCTTGACACAAAATGTGCTAATAAATGTGACATGTTTCATTTAGCTACTGCTCTCAAACAAGATGTGTGAGTGGAAGTTCAACCAGCATGCTTCAAAGAATAATGACCTTCATTCAAACTATGCTAATAGATTTCCAACGAAATTCAATTGTTCATGTCCGTCACTCTACGCTATCAAGTTGTGGAGAGGGATAATGAAATCAACCAGCATACCCAAATGGTTTTTGCCCTTCAATCAAATATTGCTAAAATATTTCACAATAATTTCAACTGCTCTTGTGCGTTAACTAAGGTTTTTATACAAGTCTTTTATACCTCTGCATTCAGTCATCTAGGACTCACCAAAGATAATCACCCTTTGTTCAAATCATGTAAACGAAATTGAGAAGTAATTCAAGTTCTCCTGTGTGTCACTAGCAGCTCTCATGCAAAGTGGGCTTAAGTGCTTTCAACCAACCATTGTGTCTGAAAGACATTAGTTATTCACTCAAGAGTGCTAATCAATTTGACAAGAAATGCATGTTTGTCAGCTACTGTACTCAACCAAGTTATGCATGAGCATGCATTCAATGAACCAATATGTTCCAAAAACGTGTGCAGGGGGAAAAAAGGTCACCCGAGGGCAGGACTCCTAACTGCCATAAAAAAATCAAGCAGCATTAAGGTTACCAGCTCTACAAACATAAGTACGGAAATCCAACTTACTGCAGTCCAAATTACTTCTTCAAATTGGCAACCTAAGAACCAGACGCTTCTAATTTGTAACATATACTGGAGAAACCTTCCAGGATTGAAGAAAAATACTAAAAACACTATGCTAAGAGTTATCGACGAGGCCAGGTTTACCTCGCCTAATTCGGCTATACTCCTATGTGGAGACTTTCTCATGGAGTGCTTCGACAAGCTAGGTGCTAAAATAGAAGTGCTTCCAATAGCTCCCACAGGTAACGTCAGCAGGGGTCTGGCCATGGTAGAGGAATTACTGGAGAGAAACATCCACATGGTAAATGGTAACCTTAAGGGAGACATACCAGCGGCTGGAACATGGAAACGAGGGTCACAAACAAGTACTATTGACTATTTTTTTGCCACAGAAGATCTTTTGGCAAAATTGATTTCTCTGCAAGTCCGAACAACGGACTCAAGTGACCACAATCTTCTCGAGCTCGAATGTGTTGACTGGGCAACCAGCAATACATTAAAGGGCAATCACCATGAAAATCAGACCCTTGAGGTTACATCGGGAGGAAACCGACTTCAAATAAACAAAAGAAATATGCCCTGTGTAACTTCAACTCTGTTGGCCTTGAATCACGACCCGTACTGTACCAGAGGAGGTATTTTACAATATCCTGACTTTCTACTAGCTTTCTGTGAAAATCAGGGAGCTTCTAAAAGGCCTGATTTTACACCTAAGTATGCCTATAATGACCAGATTGCTGTGAGAAAGCGAGAGGTAAATAAATTGGGGAGATTGGTGAAGAGAAATAAAACCTCTCATAACCTAGCAATACTTAAAAAAGCTAAAAATAACTTTAGTAACTGGTCACATCAACACAAACTGTTAACCTTCCAGCAAGAAGGTGAAAGAATGCTGCAGCTAGCCACTCAGAAAAACATAGCAGGAGTGTGGAAGCTAATTAATGAATTGAACACTCCGGAGGGTGCAAAAATTACAAATTCAGTCTCAGCAAAAGTGTGGGAGGAGCACTTTAAACATCTGTATGCATAAAAAGGGGGGGGAGCAAATTGAGCCACTACTTTGTTCAGATGCCCCATGGGACTTTGAATTTGATTATGAAGAAATACTCGACCTAATTCACAACTCAAATGTGTCGAGGGCGCAGGCCCGGATGGGTTGACCAATGAGATTCTGAAGAAAGATCCCGCAGGGTGGGCATCTTTTATGCTAAAACTGTTTACAACGGTGACAAGGGCAAACAAAATTCCTTCATCCAGGACTCGCTCCATTGTGGTTCCTATCTTCAAGAGGGGTGACAGGGCCAATCCATGTAATTGTAGGCCAATCTCCCTTCTTAACGTGATAGGTAAGATCTTTGCAGCAATAATCTTGCGGTACCTTAATGAATGGAGTTTGAAGTCAAATCACCAGGACCAGTGGCAGTCGGGTTTTCGAAAAGGTATAGGCACGAACCTAAACATCTTCATCATAAACATACCTAAGTGCCTGGTCTACATGAAAAAGTTACGTGCAGTCTATATTGCATCGATTGACATGGAACAGGCGTTCGACTCAGTCGACCGCTGAATCCTGTGGCACAAATTGAAGAAATGGGGTTGCCCTCAAGCATTAACAGAACCCATGGAAGAACTGCACACAAACACAAGCCTTAGAATCAGGCTGGACAGAAAGGGCCTACTATCAGATGAAATTCGTTTGGATAATGGGTTAAAACAGGGTTGTCGTTTGGCGCCAGCCGTGTTCTGCCTTTTTATATCCGACATGGCCGAAGCTTTCGTAAAAACTAGATCCTTTCCACCCAAAATTGCCGGCCACCCTGTGGGGTGTCTACTTTTTGCAGACGATTTGTTACTGCTTGACCAAACGGAAAACGGGCTGCAGAGACAATTGACGGACTTGTCACATTACATTCATGACAATGCATTAAAGATAAATGCAAAAAAATCCAAGATATTGATCTTGGGAGACAACGGCAGGGCCAGGAAACAGAAGCAATGGTCATGGCTACTGAATGGTGAACAAATACCAGTGGTTGGTTCAATGGTATATCTTGGGACCACACTGAACAATAGTTCGATTGATGCTCCAGGAATTCAACATCTTAGAAGTAAAGCCAAAAATCTGGCATCTCAAGCGCTTCTCATCAAAAGGCGTTATTGTAAGTTTTCGCTGTTACCAGTTTTGGATTTTTATAAACCTAAGTGGTGCCAATACTCACCTACGCGACAGAGACTAACCTCTTCATTGAACCTAAAAACTGGAATCACTTGGAAAGTCTATTTTGGAAGAGGGTTTTGGCCCTACCAAATTCAATACCCAATGAACGGGTACGTAGGGAAATGGGCCTGACATCCTTATACTCCACGATGGAATGGAAGTCCCTATCACTCATGAGGAAATGTCTTGAACCACCAGGAGTGAGTGGGTTTTCCATTATTAAGGAGGCCATGGAAGGTAAGCAGGTTGAAATTCTAAAGACCTGGTATGAATCGTGCTCTGCAATTCTGTCCAATGTCGCCCTCACGGGAAAGTCACTCATCGAAAATCCAATGAGGGTCAAGTGTAAACTACTTGATTTGGACTGGATCCGGACCGAGTGGACAGTGAAATCATACAAACTGTTTGCTGATGAACCTAAGGAGTAATACAGAAGAGGTTATGTGATGCCCTACTTGGTTAAATTTCCATCACAAATGGAGCAACAACATTTTTTAAGACTTCACCTGAATCTATATCCATCATGGGAGGTCATAGCAAGGAGAACAAAGGCCCAGGAAGAGCGAAATTTGACTTGTCGACTGTGCAATAAAAACACAGAGACTCTACAGCACTTAGTACTAGTGTGCAAGCACTTAAGTTCCATAAGAAATCAACTCCTGGGAAGATTCCTCGAGGAATCACCACTGAAATCGCAGGAGGACTGGTGGGCTTTCATTAGATGGGGTGGTCGCCTCTCCCTATCATTAGCTGTACTCCAACTAACCAGGATAATCTTCTCAAAATCGGAGGCTAAAAAAACTGTTTCGCCAAGTTGAAAAAGCTCTATCACAAATACTTCCCCTTTCTCCATGTGTTTTTTTTACTTCTTTTTTCTTGCTTTCTCCCCTTTTATTCCCCTTCTTATACCCCTTTTCTTGCTTTCTGAGGATTTGGATGAGAAAATGGACCTCACGTGACTATGTGATTACGTTATTTATGTGATTTGGGTTATTTTATATATGATTGCATCAAAGGTTTAATTAAAACTAAATGATGTAAATAAAAAAAATAAAAAAATAAAAAGACACGTGCACTTCCCTTAAAGTGTGCTAATACATTTGGCAAGTAATTCAAGTGCTTGTTTAAGTCAGCTATTGTGCTCAATCAGGTCATGCAGGAGCACATATGTAATCAACCAGTAAACCCGAAAACATTTGACCTTCATAGGCTTTGAAATACATTTTATAAGAAATGTATGTGAGTATATGCAGTACACAAAAAGATCATGCATAAACATGTGCTAAATTAACCAGTGCAGCCCAAAGATGGTTGCCATTTGCTCAGAGCATGCCAGTAAATTTGATGAGAATTTGAAAAGCTTTTATATATGCCAGCTCTGCATTGAATCAGGTTTGCTTGAGGGCCACATTCCAAGAAACTACAAGCCTCAAACATCTTTGTCCTTTTCTCAAAATGTGCCAATACATTTGACAAGAAATTCAAATGTGTATCAGCTAGCAACGGCTTTCATGCTTGTGTGTGAAAATAATCGACCAGGACACATGAAATACATTTGCCCTTTGTTTAAATCGGGCAAATACATTTGACAAGAAATGTTAGTGTTCATGTGTGTCAGCTAACTAGTTCTCTCCATAAAGTTATGTGAGCATGCACTCAATCAAATTATGTCTCCAAAATCCTTTAACCTTCCCACAAAATGTGCTAATAAATTGGACAAGAAATTCAGGTGTCTGTGTGTGTAATCTATTTAGTGGTTCAATCAAGCTGCATTGGGACAATGACCTCATCTGACAGCTAGGTGGTGTGTTGTGTCACTCACCCAAACTTCCTGCCACTAGGTATATTGTCTGAGTGATCAGTAAGACACTGCAAATAATGTTTGCTAGCATGTCTCAAATATGTTTCCTCTTCCCCTAAAGTGTACTATTACACTTAAACGAAATTCGAATGTTTGTGTCAGCCAGTGTCCTCACCAAGTGATTAAATGAGTGCACATTTAATCAAGCCACCACAGCAGAAAATGTGCAAGCAAGCTGTCCTAGCGAGGCGTGACTAGCCTGCCTTTTTAAAATAAGTACAGCTCATCTTTTAAATGTTTGCAAAAATAAACAATACATGTATATCCTGCAATCCCAACAAAAATCAGTGACTAAAAGCCCTGTGTAAGTAAAATTCTTCAGATCCCAAATAAAAAGCAACATATATCATCCTACTCTCTCTGAAAGATTCCCACTAACTGAGGAAGAGCCTTACATGGACAGGTGACTTCAGCTATCAAAACCCGATTACCCTAATGTATTTTTGTAGTGCAAAGTCAGTGAATGGTCATTTTTGCAGTACACAATGGACCTCATTACGAGGAAGGCGGCCACAGAATGAACGGTGCTGGTAAGGGGCTGTCACTGTTCATTCTGGGCTGCCACATTATGAGGTCTGCAGCGGGTCCTGCTAAGGACATCTGGTCAGACCAGGCGTCCTTAGCGGGACCCGCTAGCAGACCAGGATGCAAACAACGGACCCGTCATTATCGGGCCCATTGTTAGCATCCTCCCCATTCCCATTGAGCCCTATGGGGGCTCAAATGGGAATGGGGATGTACCGGGTTCCGCACCCGGGGAAGGGAATTACCGGGCCCTCCAAGGTCGGACTGGCCCATTAATTCCCTATTCTTGGAATCCGTACCCGGTACCCAGTATGGGGGAAGCCATGCCGCTAAAAGCGGCATGGCTATCTCCATACTCGTAATGAGGCCCAATGACTTTGCACGGACCTTGCACTCAAAACATATATTTTCCACAGTTCCATGAATCAGGGTTTGTGTCGGCAGTGCAAAGTCACTTTTCAGCAGTGCAAACTCACTTTGAACCATGCAAAAATATCCATGAATCGGGCCATAAATATTGATGTGATTGTGAGCCAGTAAATGGAGACATGTGTCAGTAATAAGTTTGGTCTCAATCCTGCAATTTTGCTTGGTTTACAATGAGTTCTCAACCGTGTTGGTCCAGCAGAGGCCTGATAGATGGATACATGGAGGTTAAAGATCACCGAGAACAAATGGTAAAGGCCTTGTCATGAAAATTGCTTGGCACTCTCAACAAATTACATGTATCCGATGTTTGCCATATCTTTGGTTTTTAATATTCCTTGATCCTAGTTATAAGAACAGTCATCTGCTTTGATGAAGACATTGCCTAGAAAGAGAACTATTTTAGACAAATCCAGTCGTGGCGGAGAAAAGACAGGTACATCTGTGGGAATTTCTAAATGCAATATTTTTGAAGGGCAATAGACCGGGGGAAAATGACAGAGGATATATGACGAGCGGTAGTGCTTTATTTACTTCGTCCCATAACATTACATATTTTCACTCAGTTGAATCTATTCTGATAACATTTTGCCACAGTGTTTCTTCTCTTCAACTGTAATTTCTAAAGATTTGCTATTCAATAATTCACGTGACCATGCAAGGCCGGGAGACACAATATATTATACTTTCATCAATTAGCGAGTAATGTACTTAACCAACTTTGAAAATTGTTCTGTGCATTTTTCGTGATGCTACAATGCCCGTATATCGCATCATTTTCATGACACATAACATAATTATTGGTCTTCTAAAGAATTTAGCCTCAAGCCCTTCAATAATCTGTCACGTATAATCGCTTTATATTGGAGATAGCCAGGACTGCATTATATATGATCTAAAATTTGCTTAAAAATGATAATGCATACTAAAGTCCCATTTTCACGAATGAAGGTTTACCTCTCCATACAAAGTTTGATGAGTATAAAAGTACACAATTGATGTTCCTGTCAAATCTACCCCAGGTGCACAGTTCAGTCTCCAACATATCATTTATTTGTATCTTGCATTTGTTTCGTGCAACGGTAAAAGTAAAGAGTCGTTTCCTTTGGCGAAGTTTACATTGTCATCAGACTGCAGAGGTTTAATGTGTACTGAGTGACTTGGTTGTGTAAAATGGCACATTAGGTAAATAAGCCTCAACAGGAGTCGGCAGCCTTACAGCAAGAAAGGTCTAGACAAGTCGTCTCACTGTATCCGGCGGGTGCATTATTTTCCCCTCAAGATCCAATCACTTCTGGAGGTTAATTATCCAATTAACATTGCTTTCAGGAGACTTAATCCTATCAGGCAAGCACAGAAAATCTTTAAATGCGCCACATTTCCTTCGCACAGCTAAGAACATCAGGCAATAGGTTGCAGCAGAAAAGTGGTTAGTCTGTCCTCATGAAATTGCATTGCAAGACGCCTAATGAGGTAAAAGACACCAGACAGATCTTATGAACCTAGTGGAAGCCCAAAGGGCAACCGAACCTATGGCGACCCACATTGTCATTATGCAAAGTTAAAAGTCACGTTTCAGATTAAATAGGTTAGGACAGTTTGGAATTGATTGTGACAGAACGGGGAACATGTTTCAGACCCGAAGATGTATCTTTAGCCTACATCTAACACAAGCCTCCTTTTCACATTTAGTAACAGAAAGACTGATCAACGTGACTAATGAAAGTAGGCAATCCATATCAACAGGTGCGATGAAGGGAGTACGTAGCTTGTTCTTATATGAAGCACATAAATGAGTAGATAATAAAACAAGCAGTATGTATTAATATAAACGAAAGAGTACCGATTCAAACATAAATAATGCATAATTCGTTTCGTTTGCATTAAAATGGTACAATAAATAGTTATTAAAAACAATATTAAAAGGGATGTTTTCATTTTAGTCAGAACTACTGATCAAGAACAT
Organism: Ambystoma mexicanum; assembly: GCF_040938575.1. Lineage (NCBI taxonomy): Eukaryota > Metazoa > Chordata > Amphibia > Caudata > Ambystomatidae > Ambystoma > Ambystoma mexicanum. The sequence goes on along the minus strand of NC_090939.1, from coordinate 433,931,185 downwards.
TGATAGAGTAAGTGGATTTGGCTTTATCCAATGCCATTTGCAGCCTCACATGACCATCCAAAGACATCATATGCCCAAGTAGGGCCTTACATCCTTCAGACAGTCAAGCCACCGTGTTGCAGGTACAGCCTCTTATGCCAATGTTCTGCCATCGTCTAACAGATGTAACAGGTGCAGACAACTATATATATTTACAGCTGCATATGTCCAAGCAAACACCAGTGTACACCACATACAATCACGACATTGTAGTATGGCAAATGCCGCCATTAATGACAAGGTTCTGCCATCATATACCAGTTTTAATGCTTCCACAGTTAACAAATTCTTATGTGTAGCCTAATTTACCCAGGTGCAGCCTTATGTGTGTGGTATAACTATCACACAACACATACAAACATCAACACCAAGATACAGTGTGATCTTTAGCTTAATCCCGGCCCTGCACTGGAATGCAGAAACTCTCTAAAATAGTATTGCCAGACCATAATGTTCAGATACGACTGAATACGTCTGAAACAGTCCTTATTTGCACACCTACTATCAGCAAGAAAAGAGAAGTGTTACGCTATGGCAACGAGGGGCAACCTTGCCGAAAACCCCACGATCATGGATTTCGTTCTGGCAAAGTTACAAGTTGGAAACTGCTGAAGCTACGTTCACGTTCCACTCAGCTGATCGGACGCGGATGTGCTTCGCTTACTGGGAAGCCATGCCCCCTTGTTCATTAAATCTCGCAGCCGCAGGAACCTCGCTGCTGATAATTGAACGTTACTACGTCATTTCTCGTGGCCCGCCTCCGGCACTCCTTCCTCGGATTACCCTCCACGGACTTCTGCTTTTTGATCCTACGTTACCAGACCCCAGCTCTGTGCACTGGACTGTACTCGGATTTCCCTACGGACTTGTTTGCATCTGTTTTTTCACCATACGAGCAGTCACCTTGCTGCCGCACGCTGGTAGGAGCCCCTCCGCTCGAACCAGAATACTTCCGGCTCTGCAGTGCTCTTCCCCGCCGAGACCCCTACGGGCAACCTCTTCACTGCTTTACGCTCGTAAGAGCTCTCCAGACCGAACCAGAAGTGCTCCAAGCTGCAACAAGGACCATCTAAGAGCAGTTCAACTAACGTGTGGTTTCATACTAACAAGCGTAAATTGCATTCTGTTCCTCAACCTTATCCTGTACGTACTTTAAGACTAAGAGGCACCACTCTCTCCTTTCCATTGCTGCATGGTCTGGTGCTTTCCTACTTCCGCATCACTCACCTGATTACCTTACCAACAAGCTGAGAACTGTACCAACATTCTGGGAACTGTAGCAACAATTCATAAACTGTTTCTACTGTTGAATGAAGTGCATTAACAATCGCTCTCCAGATTATGCACCAACTCGGCTCTAATACGTCCCTTGTGCCGATCGGGTTGACATTCCTATACTAACCTTCCCATTTTATTATTTTCTCCTGTTGTTGTCATTCAATTCCTCTGGAACTTCTGCTTCTTCAGTTTCCACCCTTGACCTACATACATCCACTACCTCAGGTATCGGCTGTTCCTTTTGTTCTTAACGGAATACTTAAAAACCCGTAAGACACCTTTCTTAACCATTTCTGTATTTTCTTGCAGCATTGGTTTAGCGGTGCCCTCACTTCCCCCTCTTTTGCGCGATAGACAGCTCTGTCTGTTCTTACAGAAACAGCAGGGGGGTACATCGTGAAGAAGAGCCCCTCACTAAGAGGAAGCCTGATTCTTTGAAATCAGGGGACCTGGTTTTCTGGAAACCATACGCCCATTCTTTACCTCCGGGTTTGGGATCAAGAATACCTCCCACCTTGGTGAGTAACAAGAAGGCATTTTAAGGCACTGGTGTTTAAAGGACTGGCAAGGACTACCATTGGACTGCAGGGTCACGTGGGGGAGGAACTCAGGGCCTGTGAGATAAATAGTTAATTGGAAACCTATGTAATTTTCTGGCTTCTTAAATTAAAGAAATTGGTGTGTTGCATGATAGTATATCTATATGCCATGCCAATGAAATACACTGAGAGCATTGTGTTGAAAGATGGTACCACCTGAATATGAGGATGAATCAGAAGACTTGGTAGGTTAGAGGGTGGGTGCTGCACAGAGAGGTCTCACAATCTTTCGGGGACTTTTTCTGAGAGGTGTGGATAGAGTTTATGTTGATCTCAGTTTGTTGAAGGAAGGATGAGTTCATAAATGGCGCATAACTGGTGGACCCATATGCAGGAAACAACTTACATTTGTTATCATGGGGTGTGGACTGTTGCCTGCCCCCCTCATCACCAAGTGTCGAGCCACACAGTGTCGGTTGTTGTCAATAAAACACTGTGGAATTTTATTGTACATATATTTTCATAAACAATCATAGTAATAATCACATATCATGGTACATAGTACTTTTGGGCACCGGGTCCTGAGGTTACACCCTCTGGCCTGTTCCGCCTTCTTTGTCCTTCGACTAGTGTGTGGTCACTGTACGGTGTCCTGATTTTCTGTTGTTTATCTCCCTTTTTCTAGGGTGGGGGGGATTGTGTAAAAAAAAACATTGCAAGACGCTGTGCACACAGCGTACTCGCTTGTGCTTTGGTCCCCGTTCAGGGTCCCAAACTAACTGTGTCTTTTTGCTGCAATGCAGCTCATTATATAGGACGCAGGGGTAGCCCTGGTCCTTTGTTGGGGGCTGTGAGGCCAGCCTCCAGCCGGCAATGTTGCTGACTCTCTGAGCACCCGAGAGTGCCAATCTATTGTGTTCCCTTACTCCCAGGAAAACCAGCATCCTGGGTGCCTAGCAGCTAATGGGGAGGGAAAGAAGGGCAAGGTGCTGTTTCGCACCTCCCCCTTCCTTCATGTCCTGATGGACAATGCGACTGCGTGTCGCCTTGATGTGTGTGGGGAGAAAGGAGGCTGCCTTTGTCGGCTTTGCTGCCCCTCTTCCCTGCTTCGCTGCCATGGGGCACCAGTTACCAGGCCATGCTTGGTGCCTGGCAGCACTGCCCATAACTGGTGGACCCATATGCAGGAAACAACTTACATTTGTTATCATGGGGTGTGGATGGTTGCCTGCTCCACCCCCCATCCCCAAGTATCGAGCCACACAGTGTTGGTTGTTGGCAATAAAAGGCTGTGGGATTTTATTGTACAGATATGTCATAAACAATTATAGTAATAATCACATATCATAGTATGTAGTACTTTAGGGCACCGGGGCCTGAGGTTACCCACTCTGTCCCGTGCCGCCACACCTGGGCTGGTTGCCGGCTGTCCAGGTTCCCCCAAAAGTGTTGTTAGTGACAGCCTCTGGTAGGTAGGGCATCCGTATTTGTCTATGAAAGAGTTCCATGCCTAAACCAGATAGGTGGGTCCCGTCTTTGTGAAAAAGATCGGGGTTGCCCAAAGTAACGGCCGTGTGCTTTATGAACCCTCTGCCCCTGGTTATGCAACATTTTTCAATCCCACTGTTCAGTTTTCTTTTAGCTGTGTCCACTGATTTGTAACACAGAGCCTGCAGCTATGTCTTCCTTGTTAAGATGGCGGAGAAATACATCTCAGTGCCTCTCCAATTGTGAGAGATTCCGGCCAGTGAGGTGCATATCTCCTCATGCAGCCTTCTTCTCCCCATGTTTACCAAATCATTTCATCTTAAATGATTGATCAGGAATTCCGGTGGGTCCCTGCAGGCGACCAGGTTGGCTAGCTTCTCATGAATTTCAGGCCAGTGGAGTTGGAGGCCTCTGTAGCCCCACCATGATGTGATTGTGTCCCTAAACACTGGCCCCTCTTTTGTTTGTTCGGCCCATCGCCCAGTCCTGAATACAAACTAGTGGCCGACTATCCAGGCGGATCTTAGTTGAATGCCATGATCTGTTGTTTGGTGGGGGGGGGAATCTATATTAGTTTGGGCCTGATATATTTTCTAAAACAGATTTCCATCCTCCTATGTTTTTATCTGCTGTGCGCCCATGCCCCCCTGCCATACTGTGTTAGCTGTACTAATTCTGAAAGAATGTGTGCCGAAAACCTGTGTGTCCCATCCTGCTTTACTTATGGTTTTCATCAACACCCCTTTGAACTGGTAGTGGCTTAAGGCCGAGGTGTCTCTATGTATTAAAAATCTGCCCCCTACCTTGGGGCATTGCATACAATATAGGTTGGCTATGCACACTTGGCAGTTGGGTGCATCGTCGATGTAGCAAATGCTTATTACTCTCTTTGCCCATATTTTGATTGCTGGACGTCGATTGTGACGCTGTCCTTTCTGACCCTGGTTTCCATCATGCCCAAGCCTTTGCTGGCCTTGATGCTAGATGCAATGAGCCCCCCAATGCAAAAAGCCCCAAAGTATGCGAAGGAAAACGCTGTTTTAAACAGTAGCGTTTCGTGGGGATGTGTGCACATGCTTTCTAGGAGACTTGTTATTTTAACCAGTTTCTCAAAATCTAGTGGGCATCGTGAATCTATTTGTGGACCCTCTAATGAATCTATTTGTGGACCCTCTAACTTACCCCAGCCTTTATGTGCATAAGTAATTAATGCGCTCCGTGCGGGGTCTGAGTCGTCCCGCAGTTTTGAAAAATAAGATACTGCTACAAACTGTCTTTTTACCCAATCTCTTTTAAAACCCTGGTTGTGAGCCCACTTTGAAAACACATTTATGACTTTTATCGTTAACAGCTCAACATGGTTCTGCACTGTTATTTTGAAAACTGTCTGTAAGCACTTACTGTATTGCGCTGAATTATTGCCCGCCAGGGCATTCTTTGACATCTCTACGAGGAACCCTGTGTCAGGGTCTGTTTCTGTAGGCAGAATGCTGCGAGCACCCGTGTTTGAGGTGCTTGTATGCCGTTGTGCATCCCGGCCCATGCCGTCCGGCGTTGGCGTTGATGCAATCTTATCTACTCCTCTAGTATCGTCCAGCAGCTCTCTGGGATTGATGTCATCTCCTTCTGGACGTGTGGTGCTGGCTCTCAAAATTTTGTCCACTGAAAGCGAGATAAAGTGTCTGCAATGTTATTATCCACTCCTGCAATGTGTTTTTCTCTCACAGCAATGTTTTCGTACAGTGTGACTTTTGTGATGGCTCTTAGGACTCTGAGCACCAGTGGCACTTGGTTGTCCTATTGTTGATAATTCCTACTATCGCCATGTTGTCAGACCAAACTGTGAGCTCAGTGTGTGCTAGGTGCCCACCTCCCATGCTTAGAGCTAACCAGATGGGTAGAATTTCTAATAAGGTGATGTTTTTGGACCATCCTTTCACTTGCCATGTTTCAGGCCATTGTCCTGCCACCCATTCTGTGTCTAACAATGCTCCAAAACCCTTGCTCCCTGCTGCATCAGTAAACAGGACTCTTTTGGCCCATGAATTCAATGGCATGCGCCAAAGTGAGGCTCTGTTGAAATCTATGAGGAAGTTTCCCAGACTTCCAAATCCTTCTTCACATTCTCCCCCAATCTGATGTGCAAATGAGGTTTTGTGCATGATATTCTTTTAAACTCCAGACTCCTTGAGAATACCCTCCCCTGTGGTATTATCCTGGCTGCAAAATTTAAACTGCTGGCCAAGGATTGTAACTCCCTGACTGTGCCTTTATCTTTTTTGCTTTGATTTTGGATTTTCTCTAATATTTCATCCACTTTCTGTCTTGAGATTCTGCATAGCCCCAGGGAAGTGTCTCTTTCTATCCCTAAGAAAATTATGTTTGTCGCAGGTTTGGTTGTTTTCTCGGTTGCCAGGGGAATGCCCCATTGTGCAGCCATTTTTGTTATCTCTGCTGGTGAACTACCCTGGCCCCTGGTACTTGTTTCTCAAACGCCCATTGGAAAAAAGAGCTGAATTGTTCAAACAGCGCAAAAGATACTTGCAGCCCATGGGGAGGCATTTGTCTACATAGAATGTTTTATCAAAAGTGAAACCCAACCATTGTTGAGATTTTGGGTGGACTGGTTGGTGCCGGTGTTGTAACGAGTCCGCCATGGTGAAATGGGGAAATACCGCCCTATTCCAAGGTTGGCGGGGCGGTATTTCCCCATTTCACCATGGCCCTCCCCCATTCCCATTTTTTCTCCATAGGGCTCAATGGGAATGGGGAAGGCGGCAATTACGGTACCGCAAATTGCGGTACCGTAATTGCCTGCGAGGTCCCTTTGCGGGTCCCTACTTTAACGGCTGGGCCAGGCCAGCCATAAGGCACTAAGTGGTTAACGGCACCGCAGCCTTTTACGGCGCCATTAACCACTTAGCGCCTGGGTCGTAATGAGGCCCTATGTCTAATTTTGCCATTAGGACGGATGACACCGGATAGACAGGAATACAGGCGGCACGCACAGAGACTGAGTCAACTACCCCAGACAATACCACCAACACTCTCGCACGCCCTCACTTAATCACCGCCAGGTACCACACTGGTGTGGAATTATCGAGATATTGGCAATCACCCCACTACCTGAGAGGTTGTCATTGGCAAGTCCAATTGCCAGAGGAGTATGAATGGAAGATAAGGGGAGCTATGAGAGAGCATGTTAGAGGCGGGCACTAGAGGAGTAAGGAACCTGTATGCCAGTCAGACCCAGATCTGACAGAGCCGCAACAGGGGAGACTAAAAAAGCTGAGCGCTTCAATTCAGGATAGAGACGCAAACTAACCAACCCTACTAACAATTTCCCTTTCTGCGTACACCTCTCAAACTCCAAACCAAACACAACCAAAACCTACAGCACAACAAACCGCACAAACTTCACTACATTACAACAACAAAACAAAAAACACACAGAGCCTTGCACAACAGTACACGACGATTACCGGCTACAAACACCCCAGGCCCAGCCAACGGACCCACCGGGCTGAGGCCGCCAAAAGCACATCACTGCTCTCTTGCACTTTTCCTGCTTCCTCCCACTAACTTAACCTTCGCTCCTCTTTCAGAGCCACCAGAGTGCCAAGGGACCACTCCGGTGGTGATAGTGCGCGGTACAAATGTCCTTTAACATTAACATAACATTAACATTAGAGCCTCATTGCTGCATTCCTGTATGATTCTTAATGCTTTCTGAAAATGCGTGTAATTTACTGCTGATTCTGTTTGTGAGATGCCATCATTAAGTGATCGCCCCTTGGGATATGATAGATGATGTAGTAACCTCATCTTCCCAGGTTCCTTTTTTGGCACTAGCCCTAGTGGTGATATTAAAACATTTTGAAATGGCATTGTTTGCATGGTCCTCCTATTCTACCAAGTTCTAACTCCTTTGCATTTATTTTTTTCTCATTATCTCTGGGTTGTTCCTTGCTGAGATCAAGATATTTGGGATTTTTAGTGAACCTACCCCTTGAAAAGGAATGATGAAACCCTCTTTGAAACCAGACTCAATTGCTGCACTGAACACCTTGTCTGGATAATGCCTTAAGTCTTCCTTAAAACCTTCGGTGTTGATGGGGGTTCTGCCTGGCTCTAGTTGTACTAGTTGTACTAGTTTTACAGGTTTATTGCTTCTCTTTTTTTTTGCATTTTTGGCTGGTAGCCTAGTGCAGGAGCTGTTGGGATGGTCCCTGCCACAGTTGGAGCAATTGTGCTTGTACCAGTATTCTTTCCCCCATGCACATTGGTTTTTCACATAATTACGGCATGTGGTTGTGCATTTCGTGGAATTGGGTGTCTTGTTCTGACCGCGGGTATTTGACATAGCCCCGCATGGCTGATTTTTATGAAAAAGCTACTCTCCTTTCTTGTGTTTCTCATTTTCAGATCCCTTTGTCACCCCCTGAGTGGTGTTGCCTGTTTTATTAGCAGCTTGAGCGATCTCCTCCTCAGATGGAGGCCTACCATTCATTAAATATAAATCATTCTGTACCTCATCCCCTTCAATGGTTGTGCTTTCGGCCATGTTTCTCCTGAATCTTATGTCGTAAGCTTACCAGCCTATCCCTTCAAAACCACTTTGTACTTCTCTGATTTTATCGATGTATGCAAGAATTTTTATACCATCACCTGGGTATTTTTCCAGATAAATAGTAGCTAGAATGGTAAATGCATTGTGCCATTTGTCTCAGGTCCGCTTGACATGGGCGTTTCTGGTTATGGCCTTGTTTACTATCTTTTTAGGGTCTCTGAAAGCATCTTTCCCTTCACGCTGGGCCTCAATTAGTGAAAATATCTCAATGAATTCCTTAGCCCATTTTGCCTCCTTTATAGATTGGTCAATGTTCCATGCCAGGGACTTTTTGTACCTGTTGAGTATTTCAGTTTCTAAAGCTTTTAGTTTAGTGCACTGGTGTTCATAATTACTTCTGGTGCTGTGTTGGTGGTTGTGCCACTTGGTCCTGTGGTGTTTGTACCAGGTGCGACCCATGCTTTCAATGACCCTGCTACCTCTGTCCCTGTTACTGCTGTTACAGGTGCTTCTGGCTCTGTGGGTGGTGCTGTTTCTAAAATGACTATGGGTATGACTAAAGGTATTTCCTTGCGCCCCACACCTGTTGGGTTTGTGGGTGCCTGCTGCTTGTCTCTGATTTCTAAGATCATCTGTTCCAATGTATTCATATGTATTCATATTATCACATAGTACTGACAATTGCTTGTTTTTATTACCTTTTGGGTTTTCCGTTGTTGCCTTGAGTTTCTTTGGAGGAGGTAGGCTGTCATCTCTGTCTGTTGTTTCTAGTTCCACCACTCTTGGTATTCCATATAAGTTTTCTCTGACCCATTCCCCACCATAGTGTTCTGTTGCCTCCTCTGCAGTCCTAAGAAGTTGGTATTTCTGTTTCAGCTGCTTGTCCTTCTGTACCTGTGGCTTCCTTTTAGGTGCCATGGTTAGAACACCCCGTTCAGCCAAAATTGATGCACCCTGTATGCAGGGTTTTGTAATTCTTTTTTATTTTTTATTTATTTTGGTTGGCTAAATTAAATTAACCTTTCAAAACAAATTTCTATATAACACTTTAAATTACAAATCATATTATAACACATCAAGAAGAGAAAAAAGAAACACCATGAAAATATAAAATCAACATAAGAGTAGCTTGTCAAATTTAATTCAGAGCATTAGCCACATATAAACTAACTAATACCTAAACATATACAATCTAGCAGTCCAAAGTAAAATAATCTTAAGTGACTATGTGTTATTTTTAAATACACTGTAATGAACTCGATTAATCCAAAATCAATCTATGGACAATACTGAGCTGAAAAATGTCATTGTGGCTATTCTTATTAACATTTTAGAAATATCAAATAGTTAATTCCACAATTCATCATCTGAGTGCGTCAAGTAATGTGTTTGAGTTAACTTGTGTAAAACAGTTATTCTTTGCTTCCTCAATGCAACACACACAATTAGTAGATGTTTTAATGTCTCTTCCATTCCTGCAATTTTACAGAATCGACAATACGATGCATCACGATGGATTAGTCCCCTTCTCAATAAGATTTGATTGGTTGGCCATACATTCCTACGAAACCTTAGAATTTGACTTCTAAGTGCATTTGACGGACACTTCAATAGATAGTCAGCTGATTGACAAAATGTTTTATGACCAAAAGAATGTCTATCAAAATCTTTTAGCAAAAAGCATTTCTGTTGGGTGTGATGCCAATCCAGTTGGTATAACTTAAGTTTAGCTCTCGTTGGATTATTAAGCAAAAGATCCAACAAGATATTTCCCTCAGACAAGTCAGAAAGTACACTGTCTCTCCAACTAGATGCAACAGATTGTGGGGAAAAGCAGTAGATAATTGGCCAGTATTGAGAGCAAATTATTTGTGGCAAGGCCCAATAAACATTTTTGAAAGAGACAGCATCTCTTCCAAGAGACTTGAATATGAATTGATAGATGCCCAATTCGAATCGCAAGAGAGCGGTTGGTGTTGAGTTAGGAAGTTTGAGTACTTTTTTCCAAAATTGAGCTTCCGCTCTATCCCAATACAGTTGTTTATCAGAAGGCCAGGATTCAGCACCATAGGTAATAATGGGGATAACTTTCTGTTGGAAAAAGGTTAAAACATGTGCATAAGAAAAGAACATTTACCAAACTTAGCCTGGAGAATCTTGGCCTGAGAAATTAAAGTAAAAAGTTTACCAGTTATGCTAGCTTTATGAGGGGTATTGGCAGGAGAGTTGCTAAACGTGACACCAAGATATTTATAGTCGGTGACTATGGACAGTTTTTTATTCTGAAGGACCCACTCATAATGTTTAGATTGGCTCAGTTTATTTTTCCCCAGTTTACATGATTTGGGTTTTCTCTAAATTAAACATTAGATTATTTTTGGCAGCAAATGTTTCTAATTGGTTAAGTAGAGACTGCAGACTACTTGGAATTTGTAACATGAGAACCAAGTCATCAGCACAGAGAAGCCATGCGATGACTTGATTACCAAGTTTTGGGGCATCATTTATTATCCTCAGAAATTCAACGCCCATGTCAAGGATGAATAAGTTAAACAAGGTTGAAGCTAAAATACAACTTGCTTAAGCCCACGTTTAATGTGGATTATCTCTGATAATAGTCCACTCAAACTCAATTTGACCTGCATTGTTGTAGTTGTATGCAGGAGATTTATCAGTGAGATGAGAGATTGTGGGCGGCTAAATTTCAGCAATTTATTGATTAATAGTTGTCGGTCTACAGAGTCGAAAGCGACTCGAAAATCTACAAAGGTCAAGTGCAGGGGTTGGCATCTTGTTGCATAAACTGATTTGATAGCATTACGTGTGGTAATATTAATAGAGGTCCCAAGGCCTGCAACAAAGCCAGTTTGAAAGGGATCTCTTTGATTTTCACTAATGGCCCATGTATTAAGATCTCTCAGAACGATTCGGCTGTAAATCTTCCCAGGCGCATCAAGAAGCACTATGGGACGATAACTAGTCGGCATCGTGCGATCACCTTTTTTGTATATTGGGACCACTATAGCTTGGCACCAAGATGTTGGAATACGTTGTTTCACTTGAATGGAGAGAAAGATGGGGTATAGAATGTTTGCCCACAATTCAGGGTGCTGTTTTAGAACAAAATTCGAATGCCCATCCGGTCCAGGGGCTCTGGAGGAGCTGGGCTTATTTATGTAAAATAGCACATCTTCTCGATCGAATTTGAGAAGGAAAGGAAAATCAATTGGTTTACACAGTGTTTGATCAGAATTAGTCTGTGGGAGATCATAGATGTTAGTAAAGTATTCTACCCAACTTCTTTCTGATACACCGTTAATTTGGGAGGACAACTGAGAGCCGAATTGATTAGCTTCCAGACCAGAGAGGTGTTTTTACCCTGGACTGTGTGCAGCCACTGCTCACCATCCCTTTGGAACATTTCCGCTTTATGACCGCGTAACCAGTTCTTGTAGTAGGTCTTAATTTGCGTAAGGACGACTCGCTATAATGTAGTGGAAGAAGCAGAATTTGGCTTTTTTGTTTGCAAAACAAGGACTTTCTGAGTCTGACTGATTGATCAGATACATGAGTTGGGCATACATTATACAACTTACTTCTAGATATACCAGGGGAAGCAAATAGATGCATTTTGTCACGATATTCCAAGGAATTTTGCCCCTGCTCTAGGAGGAGATGATTGTCCTTCACTAATTCGTGATTAAATGCTTCCAGGGCAAAGTTAGTCCAATGCAGTCTGTTGCGCTGAGAATTTATGGTCAAAGTCCCCAACTGTTGCTGATGAAGCTGTGATTTGGCTTGAGCATGAACCACAATTTCGGCCGAAAGCATCAAGTGATCACTAGATGAAGAGAGGCAGACAGAGAACTTAGAAATCTACCCGAATAGCACTCTATCAACATACACATAGTCAATGGTTGCTTTGTATGAACCACTTGACTACGTATGAGACGGGGGATGTTGCTTTTGAATGCACCATTTAGCATAATCAGATCCCAAGTTTATACAAAGTGAGGCCACAGGGTAATCCGTTCAGAGTTCTTCTCCTTGGAAGATGTGAGTAAATGTATGTTCAAATCTCCAGCAAGAATAACATGCGCAATATGAGTAGTAAGGGCAACCTCTTCCATGAGTGAATTAAGATCTTTGAAAAAGGAAGAGGTTGATATTGCAACAGGATTCCAGTAGAGATTAATAATTGTAAACTTAAGTCACCGAATCAAGATTACAGAACATTGCATAAATGGATTCAATGGGTGGGTATCTTGTTAGCTTGTTGTAGTGAGAATATTGGAAATGGTTGCAAGACCAGACATTGGTCTTCTGACCTTTCATCGCTGGGACCAGAGGAACATGGTAGTTGCCGCAAGATGGCGCTGATAGGAATCAACTTTCTTGAAGGAGCAATAAATCATAATTCATCAAAATGCAATTAGGATTATTCAATAAATGCTCATGGCCCCTGGTATTCCAACTCAAAAATGCTATTTTATATCTCAGAGGGCAGTGGTCATCTGGAGCTAGTTACGCATTATTGCAACAACAACATTTGGTAGGTTTCACAATAGGTGCTATAGGTGCAATAGGTGCTACACTCTCATATGTTGATCCTGCACAGCAAGATCCCACACCCCCAGTTTTTTCTGGCTGTTGAGAGACCTCAATTAGAGGACTTTCACTCGAATTAGGTGTTAATCTGAAGCCGAGCTCAAAAAGGGCAGATCTTGCAGCCCAAATAGTGTTAAGGATGACATTCGATCTTACCCAAAGACAGGATACGGTTGAATCTTTATCATCAGGAAATTCGATCTGCTCAATATCTCCAGAAGCAATATCTTTGAGTGAAGGAATATCAGAGAATATGGCCATGATGCTCTTACTATTCATAATGAATACCATGTGAGAACCACCACAAGAACTTATGAATATTGAGTAAAGTTGTGAGGGCTTTCTATTTTTGATTCCTGAAGGTGCTGAGGTCCCCCCTCTACCATTAGATGCCTCAGAGGCAGGGTTTGAGTTCCCTACTTCCACTGGGGTCTTAAATGTGACACATTTCGAGCTCATTCTCTGCTCTAGTGCAGGGGGATCACTCTGAGCATTATGAATGAGTGATTTCAAGGAGGATTTAAGAATCTTCTGTTCCATGGTTAGTGAAACTAGACAATCTTTAATAGAGGATAGAATATTGTCCTGCATATTCACCTGTGATGGAAGAACATCTACGTTTTGTAATTACTATGCCCCGTAATCAGGGTACTGTTGAGCCTGCTGTTATTTGTAATACTGTTTGTAAAGATCGCCCGCAGCACGCTGCCCATGTTTTTGTTTTCTTTCGTTTTTCTTGGAAAACAAACAATGTGTTTTTTAGTCGTTGTGTGAATAAAAATGCTCTGTTGTGTCCTGGTTCCCGTCTTCCCTGTAATACGTTAAGCCAGTTTCTTAAAATGTTGTTAAACTGTGCAATTTGTTCTGATTCAACCTTAACTGCCTTGTTGCTGTGTAATAGCAAGCTCTGCATCGTCTTGTTTCCAAATATTGCGCCTGATAGCAAGGTTGTCAAGGTAACCCTCGCTGGGTCAATGGAACCTAATGTAACAATTCTGAAGCTGTATTCATCCTCTTACGCCCTCGCAGCGTTGCTCTATGCCGTCAGCTGCGGTATGTTCTCGCTTAACCTGCTGATCCTTTTACGGTGCGGGTCGCTGGCGTGACCGCTCCTCCCTGAAAAGACGTCTGCCGGGTAAAGCCGCAGATTGTTGTTGCTCGCTGAGATTTCTTCGACCACTTCTTCCGCCCATGTCCACCAGCACTCAAGAGGTTCCGGATCAGCAAATACTTTGCTCGAGACGACGGAGTAAGTAAAAACCCCAGCCATAATTTTGCAAACACAAATTTCTGAACTGGGCAATGTTCAAAGAAAAAGTTGCGAGACGCTGCACACACAGTGTACTCGCTTGTGCTTGCGTCCCCGTTCAGGGTCCCAAACTAACTGTGTCTTTTTGCTGCAATGCAGCTCATTATCTAGGACTCATGGGTAGCCCTGGTCCTTTGTTGGGGGCTGTGAGGCCAGCCCCCAGGCCGGCGATGGCGCCAACTCTCTGAGCACCTGAGAGTGCCATTCTATTGTGTTCCCTTACTCCCCGGAAAACCAGCATCCTGAGTGCTTAGTACCTAATGGGGAAGGAAGGGCGAGGTGCTGTTTCGCACCTCGCCGTTCCTTCATGTCCTGATAGGCAATGCGACTGCGTGTCACCTGGATGTGTGTGGGGAAGAAGGGAGGCAGCCCTTGTCGGCTTTGCCGCTACTCTCCCCTGCTTCGCTTGGTGCCTGGCAGCACTGTCCAGAAGGAGGCGTTTCATGGAAACTCCTCAAATAAAAATAGGATATTAGAAACAGGGTATATGAGAATATTACAAATGCCTTTTGCACGTCCTAGGAACTTTTACAATAATTAGCATGGTGAGAGTGGTGTGTTGCTGGTGTGTAGCTAACTACCTGTTTAAACCTGGCTAGTGAAGTATAGAATGGATGTCTGTTGCAGAGGTGTGATAGGGCAAAGCATGCTGTGGTTTTATTGTGGGAATGTGTATGATGGCAGAGGCACATCCTTACAGGTAAGAAGGGTGGAGTGATGTTTGATGCAAGCCGCGTGACGCAGTTCAAACAATCATGTCAATCAAAATGGGCCATTCGGCTTCTTTGAATAAACAGTTGTGTTTTTTTAAGTCGTTTTGCAGAATGTGGGTTATTTGGAAGCTATACTGTCTGAGAGATCAACGTATGGCAATGGTGGGTAGCTGTTCAAAACAGGTGCAAGTAAATTACTCTTTTTAAAAGACTTCCCAAACACAGCAGTTTGCAAAGATTTTGCAGTTAATTTACATAATGTAGAAAAAGAGTTTTCACACTCGACTGCAAAAACATACAAATGAAGTTGAAACACGTGTCATAAATGAATTTTAAATCACGATTCCTATTCCGCAAGTGCATCGGCACTACTGAACGCGCACTTTCTGACTTAAACAGCGCGCCCTCGGGCGTTATAACAGAAATGTTCCAGCTTCTGTTCTTCTCTGTCAGCAATCCAAGGAGGCGGCTAGGCTTGCACAGAATGTTTAGTTGAGGAAAAAGGCTCAGCTCAACGTAATGCCACATTATGGGCCGCAAGCGTTGTTAGAAAAATATGCCCTAGGCTCATTATGAGTATTCCGATAAAAAGTAACAATGTCAGGTATTAATTATAACGAGATTATAGTTTGGCAATCCCAAAAGATATTTACTGCATGGTGCCTCAGAATGTAGTGCGTGGGGTAAAGGTGTATAATTTACTTCACCCTGTACTTTCTGTGTACCCGATATGGTAAATATCTCGGGCAATTGCAATGCATAATAATCGCATGTTATTTTAAAAAATATAATGCTACTTGTATTTAAAGTCACCACCATACTCACGTACATATTATTATTGTTTTTTAAGTATTTGTATGCGAGTCTGATTTGGCTGCGGCAAATTTTCTTCTCTGATGTAGTGGTAGAGATAATCTGGTTTTAAAGACCAAGTAAAATCTGATACTTTTGCAATGGTACCTGTCCAGTAAAGTGACATGCACCACCAAATGACAAATGACACTGGCGCTCTAGATGAAGTGACACACACTGTAAACCAGCTTCCATCAAAGCAATATAAGTTTACTTATTTTATTAATGTTTGTATTTATTTACAGCGCACATAACCCGTAGCTATCTCAGCGCTAGTTTCATTGTGTAAGGGTAGGTTATTTGCAATGTGCTTGGTTTTTTTTTTGTTGTTTTTTTTTTTCAAGCGTGGGTCCAGGATTCGAACCTGTGTTTGCTCAGCATGGTCGGCGTTGCCACAGAGCTATCTTCCTGTCCCAATCAAGTGATCAATGCACTTATTATACGTTGGTGATCAAGTATAATATGTGTAGATTCAACCTCACCAAACACTCAATAATGAAACCTGTGCAGCTGTTCTTCCATGTAATGTGGATATTCATTTAAAATGTCCCCAGCTATTTAAGATTGTGAAGTGACAAATTATTGCAGGGGCATGTAAACTGACAGAAACGCGTGTTTTGCGATCTCTAAACCAGTGGTCGAGTGTACGAACAGACATAGTGAAACGATGCTCTCTGCTGGCCTACCCCGCTCCCCAAAGACCCCATCACCAAGCTCCCTCCCCGCAATCCAAAACCCAAAAACAAACACTCCTGATGTTTATGGGAATGTCGAGTGCAGTGCATTGAGGATTGAGGTGCAAGTTTCAACTTCTTCCTACACTTTTATTTTAAAACTAAACAATTCTGAGTGCTTAAAACAGGATACTCTATTAAAGGGGTAGCTGTTCGAGAGCTTGTAAAAGAGGAGTTCTATGGAATAATTATTTCAAACCTGAAATGAGCCGGCCTGTTGACTTTTTAGTTGTGGCTATTAGGTGACACTTATAAGCCGAACCTATTTCATTAGAGTACAGCAAGGGAGAAATTGCATAGGAAGAAGAGGTACACAAAGCAGGTGGGTGTTGTTTGGATATATACCCACCCATAAACTGCCCATATCCATGCTAATCCCTATGGTCATGCCCACCCACTTCCTACCAATCCCCACCAAGTGCACATCCTTCTGGGATCTCTTTGAGCTAACTTTATCAAGGCTTGCCATCAAACTTTGTGTTCAAAGTGCCTACCAGTATTTTTTTCAAATCAGTCTTTTGAGAGTTAATGACGTAATTGGAGCCAGCTTGGTGTGATAAAAAATGTCTTAACCACGTCTTTGTACAGTCAATCGATTTAAAAGCACTATGTGTGTCCTTCACTAAAGTCCTGTTAAAACAGGTATTGGCCGAGCCAATGGTTTTGACTAATATGTTAGCCGTTTGCCAGGCACTGCTATTATATGCCACGGTACTCAAAGGTCTAACATAATGCAATAATTGTAGAGGTAAAGGTTGTAACAGGGAGAAAAGGAGCAATTTGACATAAGAGCCGAAGACGAAAGTTGCAGGAAGCAAAGTGTTGATTTATTTGAGAAGCCAGAAAGTGGTCAAAGTCCCAATATGACAAATCCTAAAAGCTCAGTAAGAGTGAGCAAACCCACCAACAGTTTTAATCAGTTGTTAATGGAGGTTGCCATATGGTCACAAAGGGGAAACACATCAATACCTGTGCCCAATGCTTCATTCAATTTCTCTTATGTGGCACATCTGCACCATGCACCTAGACGTAAACATTTGATTAAGGAGGGTTTGGAGCATTTTGCGTGTAATCAGGTAGTTATTGTGTAGCAAGATACATAGTTTATCAAGCATCAAGCTAAACACATGGATGACCTGTGATCTTTTACAAGAGCTGGGATGTAAAAACCGCTCTGAATTGCATGGCGTTTGGAAGAGATTTGTTGCAAGGACATTTAAAAGAAAAAGGGCAGCAAGTTGCATTTTAGAGCACACATTTTAAAACAAATAGCTACAGATGTGTATGTTTTATAGGCATTGCTAGTGTGACTATATGAAAAGATACTGAAGGTGTAACAAAATCACAACATCTGCAGAAAGGCCATTTGGTAGTTACCAGGGGTAGCATCTGCTGCCCCTGGCTCCCCCTCTGCCACCCTAAACCTGTCCTTGCTACCCTCGGGCCAGTGGACAAAGAGGCAGTGCCAAGAGCAGATATCTATGTTGCACTTAAAAACGGTGGTTGTAATTGCAGCTAAACATGCCACTGCCTTTTTCACTTGGAATCTCAATCTCGTTAGCTGAAGAAATAACAGGGACGCAGGAAAAACCATGAAGCCACCATTCCTAAAAGGTTGTCAGTCCATTAGTGAAGAATGCCTAAATGGTTGGGTTCAGAGGCGGGATGTCTGTGTAGTTCACACCCACAACAGTTGCAACAAGAAGGGCGAGGGGGCTAGGTCTAGCTAGCTGGGAATTGGTAAGAGCATCCTGCAGTACTCTGTCACAGCACAGCATGAACGCAAATCTCATAATTTATTCTCGTTATCTGCTGTGCACATCCAGTGAGCCACTGGGCCTGTGATGAGAGGGTTGTGTCCAGTGGTTCTGCCATCAATCCTGCATGGGCACTCTGCGACCTGATCAAGATCTGCCAGACCTGCATCACAGGCTCACTGTAGATAGATGCAAGGTGAAATAATTAATTTACATGAAGTTGCCTTCCACCTTTGAAGTAAACCATCTGTTCCTTCCTCTAGCAAATATAAATATATATTTGGAAGGATTGCTCAGGGGCAACACACTTGCTTTGGGAACAAGAGAATGCAGTGCAACATTTGCTCAGTTCCTGCTCCAGTGCTTAGAAGCTGGAGGAGGACGGCATTACACAAGATATAAACGACCAAAGAAAATAATAAAATGGGTCTTTTCTAGATGTGATGTCATGGAGCTGCTCCTGCTGCTGTTTACATTTAGAAACCTGCGATTACTGTGACCTGCAGCACATACTTCCCCTCTATCTCCCATTTAACAAAATAAAACTGCATCTCCAGACATGTTTCAGCCTTATTGGACGTCAGGAGTGAGGAGTAGTCTAGGTCTGTCAGCTTTTCTAGGGGTGATGTTGTGGAGCTGCTGCTGCTGTTTACATTTAAACATTTAAAAACAAAAAATGCAATTCCTGTGACCTGCAACACAACCATCGCCTCTAGCTCCCATTCAACAAAATTAATTGTGGGTTACTTACAAAATATGCAAAACAGAAAGGTGATGGCTGGAAGGTATCAAATCATTCATAACCACTGGCACAACTCTGGGCAAACCTTCCAGACCATTGTATTTTAGCCTGTCAAGCCACAACAGAAGAGGAAAGACCATATGCAAATCCTGCTTGTTCCCATCCCAAAAGGGGCAGTACAGCCCAAACTGATAGGTCACCTCCCTTCAGCACGAGTACACAAGCATCCCCAGACATGTTCCAGACTCATTGGACATCATGATTGAAGAGAAGTCTAGGTCTCAAGGCCTAGCAGGCTTTTCTATGGGTGATGTCATGGAGCTGCCTCTTATAAGAACAACCAGCAATTATTGTGACCTGCAATACATTCTTCCCCTTTATCTCCCATCTAACAAACAAACCTGTTGGTTACTTGCCAAATAAGCAAAAGAGAAAGATGATGGCTGGATAGTTTCAAATCATGCATAACAACTGGCGCAGCTTTGGGCAACCCTCCAGACCGTCGGTTTTCTGCTTGGACTTCTGTTGGTCAGTTGCTGTTTCCAGTCTGTCGCCAGACACTTGGCAGGCATTGGATGTCTCACTGTTTACAGTAAACAGAGATGTTCTCTCTGTTTACAGTTTAGCGTGAGTGATGTAAAATATTCCAGGTTGTTGTGTTGGACGTCTGCTTACATTCACAATAATTTGGTAATATCACCCTTTACACACTGGTAGTAACTCTACATATGGTGACCAATTGTTCTATGAAATGTATATCATATTACAGTGATATCGTAAAAATGTTTTCTTAGTGTCATCAGGAACAATGCTATGTGAGGACACTTCCTGTTTTGTCAAGGGTGGAAAGGTTGTGTGTTATCACTTCCTGTGATGTTATTTTGGGTGGGGTCAAATGAAATCAAATCCTGTGATGTTATCAGAGGTTAAGGGGCATGGGATGTCACTTCCGCTACCCCTGGTATTTTGGTGAAATGACGTCCCTGAACCTCTGCCCAGAGCGAAAAATACAGCACTCCCAGCAGCAGGGCAAGCTTTGGTTGGAAAAATTGCAGGGGCAGCACCGTCGGCAAAGCAGGCTTTTTTATTCAGCTTTGTTCGGATTAGACCTTCAGCACGGTTCATCACAAAAATCAATTTAAACAAAAATGTAAATAGTCATACACACAACAATCTTAAAAACACATATAAAACTTATAAAACTTAAAATGGAATCCACGTATCTTTCATCTTACAGGTGAAAGTTTGTAATCCACACCTTTGCTGCGCAACCAAACTTCAAAAAGGCTCCAAATTAATTAACACTGTGATTGCTGTCAAAAGAGATTTAATGCCCCATTGGTTTACACGTGTTTCGGCCTCTCAAGGGCCTTTCTCAAAACAAAAGCTTTCTGGGCATATACATTAAATCATGTTCAGGTTCTAAAGCCAAAAGTAAAATTATTTATAGCGTGAATCATAGTTTGAAATACGTGAAAAATAGGAGGAAATTATGAGGATGGGTTTGCAGTCACCATTAATTATCATCCATATATATTACATGGACGCAGTAGCGTCCATGTAGTTATGGTTAAGTTGGTGTTTCCATAGGAAGAGCATTTTTTGGGTGGCTTATAACTTCGCTCCCTCTGGACGAATCCTCACCAAACTTTGCAAAAAAAGTATATGGCCCACTCTGAATTTTTTTGCAAAGTTTGGAGAGGTTTGGTCCGGGGGGGGAAAAGTTGTAGGGGGGTCCCAAAACTTTAGTTTTTTCCCATTAACATAATGGGAAAAAACTTAGCGCACGCCTACAGCCCAAACCACTGGACGGATTTACACCAAAATCGGCGGCAGGAGCGGGTGATTGGTACCGAAAGCGTGCTTTTGCAATTTTGGTGTAAATCCGTCCAGGAGTTTTTTAAAAAATGACCAAAATGTAAGGCAAAAAAATTAGTGATATCTGTGTTTGCTTCGCGGACGGACTTCCTTGTTTGCTCCACGGACAGCACACCGATTGGCCCAGCAGCTTGCGTCATGTCCGCGGACATGCGACGTGTTCGCTGATTGGGCGGTGTGGTGCGTGATGCACGTCAGATTTTCTGTCGCGCCCGCCATCTTGCATTTGCGGACGTCCGCTGACAGCGCGGTGAAAGTTTGTTCAAAATGTGTATTTAGTAGGGTGTGTTGGTGTGTAGAAGTCTTTGGGGAGGATGGGGAGTATAAGATAGGTTCAAAGTTGTATTTTATTTATGTGCTAGACGCTTTTGTTGTGTTCGATTTGTCTGCGGACAACACAGCTGTTCTGGAATGTTCGTAAATAAACAGAATGGATTCGGTGTCAACTTGAAAGTGTTCTAAGAACACTCGTGGGGTCTTGGAATGTTTGCAGGGGGTGTCTTGGAGACGTTGTCTGTATTGTTCATTGGCAAGGTAAAAATGTTTTAAGAACAATCGCGGTGTCCAGAAATGTTCGTACATAAAGAAAATGGGGGTGTCCTGAGGACGCTGTTTGTATTGTCCTCTGGCAAGTTGAATGTGTCCTAGGACCTTCCCCATGTCCGCGGACATAACAATGGTTGCAATGTTTGCATCTATGGGTGTGATATGCTGCGGTGGTTGTGGCCATGGTATAGAATGTTGGGTGCATGGCCATTTGGCCATGCACCCAAGAGTGTATGCCCTGGCCACAACCACCGCACCATATCACACACATAGTGGCTTTTAACTTTTGGTCAAAAACTAATTTATAAGGAACAATGTTATAAGCTTGTATGGGTGTGATATGCTGCGATGGTTGTATTTATCTTGTTATACGTACTATTTGGTTTAGTAACGGGAGTCCATGTTTTTCTTGTTCATTTCTGTAATAAAAGAAAATAGCATGTTAGTATTAGTATTTTATAATGACTTATTACATTGTACAATCAACATTTTCTTCTTTTTATTGACCCTCATATTTAGTAGATTACAAACCAGAGTACTGTGGAATGTGCAAGTTTCTGTGTCTGTTGCTAAAATCATTGGGTCTGTGGGAGAAAAAAAAATCCATGTTGGATTAAAAGAAAAACCTTTTTCTGTTATGCTACAGTTTATTTATTTGTTTGTTTTCCGCTTTTACTTGTTCTTTCTGCCTAATGCTTTATGCATTGGATTGTTCCAGTTTTTGTGAGCAGTAAGATATTAGGTATTTGTTTGGATATTGTACAATTTTGGCCCAGTTAGATACCAGTAGGTGTATTCTAACTGTTTATGTTTTGATATAATTTCATGGTATTGATTTATCTGTTTGCATATTTGTAAATTTTGGGACAGTTAGATACCAATTGGCGTATTCTAACTGTCTATTTTTTGCTATATTTGAGTGGTATTAATTTATCTGATTAGTTGTTGTAGAATCTTTGGGCAGTTAGATAGGTTTTGAAATATTGTGACAGTTTATATTTTTTACTACAAGTGTACTTAAGGTTTAAGTACAGTTCAGTTATCAAATTTTGGTTTTAAGAACATTAAATACGCGTTTGTAAGATTAGCTGGTAATCTCTGCTTTTGAGTAACGGTACTATCATTACATTCAAACCATCCACATTTTTTTTTATATATGCAGTGTAGTGCCCTGAGTTGGTTGTGGCTCCTGCGTGGTAGCTTATACCTATTGTTGTGATGGTTTTCCTACCAAGTGAAATTTGACCATGTGTGAATCCAGTCAGCTTGCAGTTGTTTTTCGTACCATCTGCATTGTAACGTAGAAGCATTAGTATTACGTATTTACTATGTGTTTGTTTTAGTAACTTGGAGCGATTATCCGAATTGCAGGTAGAACATAATCTACCGTGGTTTGCTTTTTGTACAAGTTGCTGAAATGGAACAGATTCACAATTAGGTATTGATATATAGACAAAGCGCTCATTGGGGATTTGTTCTTGTGTCACATTGTTGCAGAGAGTGCATGTATGTTTTCACATGTATGAAATCTGGAAGATTTCATTTATAGGTATGTTTTTGTTTTCCAGTACTAATAGTAAGTACATTAGAAATTCTTGTGGATCTTCCTGTGAGTTTATAGTGAATTTCACCATTCCAGCACAGTAGTCCAATTGTCGTCTTATTCCAAAAACACTATATGTGTTGTCAGGATTGTTTGCTGCATTTCTGTGAAGTACTAACATTTGCAAACACAATGGGTCTGTACTGTGTAAGTAAATGTTGTCAACAATTGGTGTTAATTGAAATAGAATATTCATTGCAACATTTGCATAGCACTTTACACCAACTATATTTGAGAATTTAAATGGTCCAGGTAGTTCTGTATCTAACTGCTTTTTTTGGAGTTTGTCTTCCTTCTTTAAAGAAGTACCTGGTTTACTTTCCCTAATTGATTCTTTTTTGCTTGTGGTACTTGATGAAGTTTTAGTTTCTTTTAGTCTCTTTGGAGGATTTGCAATGACATCCTGTTGCATTTCTGTTTGATTTAGTTTTATTTTAGAAAATTCTCCTTTTTGTGGAACAGAATATGTTTGTAGATGGGGGTGTATAGTGAACGAAGTCTATTGTATTCTAAAATGCAAGGAATATCAGCGTTTACTTTACTTGCATCAAAGTTTATTAGAAATAGACCGTCAATTGTACGTAGGCGTGACAGTGCTACGTAGCTCATGCCTTCTTTAAAGACTGTGTTACCAATGTCTATCATTGCTTTGTCTAGAGTAAGACCTTGTGATTTATGAATGGTGACTACGTATGCAAGAGTTAGAGAAAATTGTTCTCTGCGTACATACATGTCTTTGAAGAGAAGGAATCGAGCTGTTGAGCGTCCTATTCTTTTTACTTCTGAAAGTTTGTCAAAGAGAATATTGACAAACTGAATTTTGTTGTTACGTGGGTATGTTTGAAAGCCAACAACTGTACACAGTGCTCCATTAACTAGTCCTTGGTCCACGTCAAGGTTACGTTTAAGCATTACTCTGCAATTTAAGGATAATTTTAATTTCTTTTCCAAGCCTGCTGTGTTTGAGATTGATTTGTCTAAACTATTTAGTCTTGCTGTGGCTTGGTCACACATGGGTAGTGTCATTCCATGTACATCTAGTTTGTCTGTGGCGCTAATTTTCATAATTGGTTGCATTTCTTTGCTTAACATTATTTCATTGAATTTGAAACAGCTTGCAAGAGTTGGCATTAAGGCCATACAATTGACATTTTTGTGGGCTAATTGTTCCGTAACATCTGTAGCACATGCATTATCACCATAAAGTGCATGAATGTGCCGGGTTTTCAATATTGCTTCAATATTGCTTCTGCTTCTCTAGAAAGTATACCAACTCTGATACTTTTTTAAGATGTTGGCATAAGTGAGATCTGCAGATTGGCGTATGTTTTCTGTTAATTCTCTGTATTGGAAATGTTGCCAAAGGTTGACATTTCCAATGCTGCCAACAGTTTTACGTCGGAGTTTGTGTCCTAATGTTTTAAAAATAGGCTCACCTTTTACAGGTGTCAATTGAAGAAGATCTCCGAAAACAATGATGTGTTTTCCTGCAAATAGCTCTTCATGGTTTGTTTTGAGTACTTCTTGTAATCTGAGGTGAATCAAAGCCAACATTAGGTTGGACACCATGCTCACTTCATCTATTAGTAGCATGTTCATTTGTTTCAATACTCTGCGTACTTCCATTGCAGCTTCTGCAGAAGGTTTGTAATAATCTAACTTGTTTTGGTGTTCTACTGGCAGGAGTAGTAATCAGTGTAAAGTGACACCACCTATGTTGTAGGCAGCTAAACCTGTGGGGGCAGTGACAACAGCTGACAGTTTGTTGTTTGTCAATTGTTGAAGGAACTTACTGATGATTTTGATTAGGAATGTTTCGCCAGAACCAGCTTCACCACTGACATACAATAGTATAGGTTTGTAATTTTGGCAGGTGCATTCTTTGTTTTCATGTTGCACACCATGTGCAATTTCTTTTGTTATTTCTTGAAAAATGCTACGTTGCTCTTTGTTTAGTTTTGATTGTAGTGTAGTTAAGTCTTCTTTATCTTCATAGTGACACATGGTGTTTTCTACTTCTATCATAGCTAATTCTGCCTCATTTGTTATTAGTGGTTCTCCCAGTGGTTCTTGGCTTCCTGAGATAGAAGGTTGACTACTGTCAGGAGTGTCCTTATCTAGTTGGGCCTGGACTTCCTCTTCATGTTGCTGTTCATTGTGCAACATTGTTTTGTACTGTGCAAAGTTTACATCAGTTATACTGCTTTCATTGGCTTTGAAAGCGTCTTTATATGAGTCATAGGTATCTAGTATTTCTTCTTCTTTTCTCCATGGTTTGAAGAGTTGTAGCAGGGACATGTAATATATTTCTTTATGTTGAGGAGTCTTTAATGACAATTTGATATGATTAATTAAATTTGGTTTGGTGAGTTTTACTAAGCTGCCATCACAGTTTGTCACTTTGTATTTAGGGTTTTGCTCATCAGGTTTTATATTATTTTTGTATCTGTAGTTTTGGGCTATGTGGTATAGACACATGGTTTCCAAAGTGGTACTCCTGTTTGGGTAGTATTTGTCCAATAAATTGTTTTTTAAAATGTCTTGGCTGTTGGGATCATCTTTGGCTATTGTTTCTATATCTTCGTATGATTTTAGAACTCTTTTTCTAGATTTAGCTGGACCAAGACTTAGCCATACTATATTTGCAGATTTACCATACAATGCAGTACCAGTTAATCGATCAGCTGCTTCATAGGATCCACATTCTCTATGGGACAGCATTTTTATGCTCAAGCTGTATAATTTCTTAGACACTGTTTTATCTGATGACAGGTCATTCCAGAGGTCTTGGAGCTCTGTCTTTTCTGATTTGGTTAAGTATGCTGTGACATATCGTGCAACTGCAGTAGAATTGTCTGCAATGTACTGCACATCTATGTTTGCATTCCACAAGTGGGCAATGATTGCATTGTAATCATTGATATATTTTTCTTCTTCTTTTCTTTTTATGCAATATGTATTTTTAGGTGACTTACCTTTAACACTATGTCTAACTGAAGACATGAGGTTGTTCACTTGACCTGTATTTGTAACTGGTCTAGGGAAACCAAATCGGCATTTGGTGTAGTATTTCCCTTTGTTTTTGTATTTGGGACGACAATATTTGCCACATTTGTGTCTTTGGAATTGTAAGATTTTTGCATGAAGATCACTATTTGTGGATTCTGACGGAATTTCACAAGTGACATATTTTTCAATAAACTGTAAAACAGTGGCATCACTGTCTTGACCAAATTTAGGAGCATCTTTAATCCATAAAAGCATGTGGACATCTGGCGCTCCTCTGGCTTGGTATTCTTTTCTCCAAAAGAAGTGTTGCACTTCTCCAAGGGGAGGAACAGTTTTATTACAAATAAAATGTAGCATAGCAATGAAGCGATGGTGAAAATATCTAGAAACATTAACAGGATCCTGGGAACAAAGTTCTCCAGGTGTTAGTATATCTATGTTTGTTTTGTTTTCGTTTGATATGCGTAGGAAAGCATGTAAATCTTCCCATGCATATTCTGCGCAACTTAATGTAACAAACCAAGTGGGTGGGCCAAGGTTTCTGATCATACAACGTACATCTCCATGGCGTTGAAACCAGTACTCTTTAGTACCTCGCATATTTGCTAATAGATTTGTAAGATTTGTCTGTAAAACCTCATCTTTTTGTTGAACTTTTTGTAATAATTGTGTGGTTGTCATATTTTGAAAGTGTGATCCTGATTTTAATATGTGTGCAACTCCGTAACATAAAGTTGCTAGTTCACTTTCAAAGAGTAGGTGGAATATGTATTCCACATTTTGTCGAAATCTGGGATCTTCAGAATACATTTGTAATGAGCGATATTCTGATGCTGATATTTGAACAGGTCTCTCATCGTATCTTCCTCCTTTGCCAGTAGGAAAGGGTGGAGGAAAAGCATGTGCTTCTATACTTTTTTCCCATATGCTGATTGGTGGTCCTTTTGTTTGACGCATTTGGTACGTTTCGAGTGCATCTTCTATGGTGTCATTAGAGTGCAATGGGTGAATTGTATAATGGTCTAAAGTATTTGCTATTGTAGCAGGATCCAGGAGCTCAAATTGACCAGTTTCTTGTGTATCTTGAATTATTTCAGTTGTATCGTTCAAGTTTTCTTCGATATTAATTTCTTTGTAATAATCATTATTCTCTTTGAGATATTGCAAGGCTTGTCTAACTTTATGTAAATCTACCAGTTGTTGCCCATTTTTTTTGTCTTTTGTAGGTACTCTATTTACCAAGATAATTAAAGATTGTTGCATTGGACGTTGCACTCCTAGAGTGTGCACATTTTCTTTTAGATCTAATGGTAAATACACTACTTTTCCACGAATACCTTTCACTAATTCAGAGGGAGGTAATTTTGCAGTTTTTGGTTGAAGGCGTATTATTGCTTGAAATGGATGAACTGTTTGAATTTTGATGCTCTCATATAAATTAAGTTGTTGAAGGAGTTTTGGTAGTGGATGTAATTCCAAGTTATTTGAGATAGCACGTGAAGGAGTTTGGTTGTTGTCAAGTTTGGTAGTGCAGTAACTGCAAAGTATTATGGGGTCATTTATTTCGTATTTGTTTTCTGCTATAAGGTAGAGAGCTAATTCAAACCATTTAGAATCTTCATTGTCTTCTATTTTGTATGAAAGGTCTATAGTTTTTGTGTTACTTTTATAACACGTTCTGCGGCAACATACACACACGTGGTTTGGTACTTCAGCTGAAGTGCTTTGAAATTTTAGTATTTCTTTTTTGTATGTGTGTAGTGAAAGGTTACCATGTGCAGATTTGTTACGAAGTTGGTTGACAGCTATTTCATCGTGTAAGTGGGTTTCATTTCCAAAATATTTTTTCTGTATATTCTCGATTTCTTCTAGTAAGTCTTTTGGTGTATCATGTAGAAGAATGTTATTTAAATTGGCTAGTGCTAAAGCAGGACTTTTTGCATAATACAGTTTATAAACTAGATTTCTTATACTTGCATGATGTGTTGATATCCTTTTGATATCATGGAAGGTTGTTTTGCAAGTAGCTCCTGATATGCAGGCCAATGAATGTCCTTGCAGTCCTGTGTGCTTGCGTACTGGACAAGCATCCATACTTTGCAGTATTTTAATTTTGATTTTGTCTTTGTTTTTCACATATTGATTGAGGAATAGGCGTAAAGATTGGAACATTTTTTTGGGAATGTTACACATTGACGTGCATGGCCATGTGTAAATTAGATGTTCTGATTCAGTCGAATGGAGGGGTAAATCTAAGTTTTCAGGGCATATTTTTGTAAGGAGTACTTCTTGTTCCATTATGGTATTATTAACTTTTTCATAACCTCGACCACTGCTATGTATGGCAATTGTATTTGTTTGCTTTTGTTTGTACGCTTCTTCATTAAAGTATGGTTATGAGCTTGTAGTGTGACTCCATTCACCTCCACAGATATTTAAGAAGTTATTTCTGTTCACATTTCGTTTATTGACAAGTCTTTTTTGAAGTTTAGTTATTAATTTTGTTAGTGGTTTAATTCTGTTTAACACAACAATAAATAAGTTTCTTTTGAGAAGAATTGCACTGTCTATCAACGCTTCTAAGATTACTTTCCTACGATAGGTTTGAAGTGTTGAACCTGGTTTCTCTCATGTTTTTATCAGATTTTGAAGGACTTTGTGACGGAACATTTTGGCTAATATACTTTTCTTGGTATGCTTACTTTGTACTATATGAAGATTTATAGAAGACGGTTTATTTGTAGTGATAGTTGATTTTCTGTTAATAGTTTTTTGGGTTGTTTTGCTTTGTGATAGAGGAGGCAAAGGTTTTGCACTAGAAACTTCTTCTGTTTCACAACATGACTGTATTAGCTGTTGTGTTTCAAAGTTTTTTACAAATTCTGCTATAGATGGGTGTTTATGTTGGAGACTTTTCTTTTCATTTGCTCTACTTCTGCGTCCCTTTCTACGGAGTTGCTTTTTGGTGGGCATTCTGTAGCGTCTGTTGAAAAAAATACAGAAGGTATGGGTTGGGGTTTTCTGCAATGCATGTGTGTTGTGTGCATGATTGTTTGAGTAAGATGATAAAGATGTATGTAATGGTGTGTGATTGTGAATTGCGAAGTTGAACTACCAGGGATGGGTATTCTTCAATTAATGTGTTACTAAACTGGGTTTCAGATGACAGAAAAAAGTAAGCCGGTGGTGTGGAGAAGAATAAATAATATAGGTAAAGCTATGCAATTAAAACAGTTGTTTGTTCTACAACATCTACATTCTAGTGGCTGAGTTGGGTAATTTGTGTGCCGAAAAATAGGAATTTGAGGGCCATTCTGACAAGGGATCACTGTTTAAGACGGGGGGATTTTTGGTCAGAATGGTGCAGAATCTCTATTTTTAGGCACAGAAATACCATGAATGCACCGTACAGTGTGTGTGAGTTATAAATCAAATATTGTGGTAACAATCTACTTACTTTTTTTTCAAAAATGAGTTTGCTTCTTAGTTGTTCTTTGTAAATCAAAATCGGCTGCTTCTATTCAGGAGAATGGGCTTCACTGCAATTGTAAAAGAGAGAAATTAGTAATTTGGTTGCTATATAGAACTGTTTTCATTTTAGACATAGATTTTTTTTAATTGAAATGCTCAGCGCCTTCCTGAAAACCATTAAAACTATATTATGACTAAGAGTAGGAAAGAAAATATCTTTACTATGGTTTGTGGAATTCATAATCTACCAACGTATACCACTATTCTTGTAACTAAGCTTTTCCACGTAATAGTGAGTCATTGTCATCGCCTGCTTTTGCACGTAACAGTGAGTGAATGTCATAGTCTGCTTGTCCTATAAAAATGTATGTAAGTACTTATATAAACAAAAAAAATTAAAACCAATTATGTGTTTGTACAAATATTATTGTTTGAGATTTGATCATAGAGTGTGTATGTTATTTTGTGTGATTATATGTCGTGTATATATTTTATTTCAAAAATGTTAGTTTAATAGTATTTGCATGTGTGTGTGTGTATGAAGAAATCAAACGATATAAAGGTTTGTAATTGACAGGTCATTTTAGGACAATGAAACAATGATCGTCCATTCATTTTTCAGATTATAGAAGGTAAAAGTCGGTTAGAAAATGTGTTCATGTACTGTGTAGAAAATATGCATACCTGTACTTTCTGTTCATGTATATGGATATGGACCAAGCTACAAGTAGAAAAATTGGACATTTGTATAATATTTCTCATAGATCGTGGTTGTCAATGGTATGAGACTTGTACTCCGAGAGATACACCGTACATTTGTAGTGCTGCTCTATGATGATGCAGTTACATGTAGAGTTATTGGATTTGATTGGTGGATGGTCATGTGATTGCTTAGCTACATCTAATGAGGGAATGGCACAGAGAGTGAAATCGAAATGGTAGAAGGGCTGTACATGTTCCGATATGTTCGCGGACGTGGCGGTAGTTCTAGGACACCGCGTATTACATCCGGGGAATTTGGGGAGGGGAGGTATGGAAATGAGATTGGATGAAGCAAGGAATTGGTCAGTAAAGTTTAGTGAGTGTGTTGTGCTAGGTGAGGTTTTCTCAGATATTGTTTTTGCAGAGAGAAGAACAGATAGCTATGGCTGAGTGTTTCAAAACACAGATTGTATGGATTTTGGGAGACTCGTGGATTCATTGGTTGAAGGTGCATGCAGAAAGCTGTGGAGTATCTATAGATCTTGGATTCCCACATGTGGAAGTGCACTGGCATGGAGTGCGTGGAATGAAGTGGTTGGACTTGCTACCTCTCTGTGCAATTTTGAAGATAGAGGAACATCCAGACATAATTGTAATTCATTGTGGAGGGAACCGTTTAGGACATGTGTCTGGAATTTCTTTGTAATTTGTAATGAAAGAAGGACTTCAGAAGATAATGGACATGTTTCCAAACTCTAAAAAAAAATTTTCACGGATTGCGCAGAGACAAGTGTTGCTTCGTTCTTTCTCATGTGGTCCACAAATGGAGGAAGCAAGGCGTAATGTTAATAAGGCTGTGTGTGCCTTCCTAAGAGATTTTGGCATGTCCTCTTTTAACAATGAAAATATTTTGTTTCGTAGTACATAAATTTTTCGCAAAGATGGAGTCCATCTTACTTATGCTGGCAATCAGATTTTTCAGAGAAATGTACAAAATGCATTGGGACCTTTTTTAGAAATACAGCATTCATTTTGAAGTACGTCTTACGTAGTTAAAATGTTTTAAATTCAAACACCTCCCAAAGGCTCTTTTCAGAGCCACCACTTCCTGTTAGAGAAAAATGCATTGGTTTCAATAGGGTAGCAATGCAATTGTTTTTCTGTTTGCGGACCGTCCGCTGACTTTCACGAAATGGAAATGTCTATGCTTTATGTATCTTCACTTCTATTTTATAACTGTGAAAGGCGGCTCTGAAAAGAGCCTTATTTATTTTTTTTGATTTTTGTTATTTTGTATTTTTTTTGTTCTTTTTTATACACGACACACTACTAGAGGAGGGAAAGGAGGGTAAAGGGAGGGGCACCCCAACTACAGGGATAAGAAAGGGCGAGCTGCGAGAGGAAGATGTAGAGTGGGTTTTATTTGGGTAGTGAGCAGGTCTTCTGGTGCTCTGAGACGATCGTCTCAAAAGCACTCCGAAGTCGTTCCCCCCTGCAGAGTACTGTGTCACAGTACACACATACAACTGTGGTCCTCGAAAGGTAAGGGTCATCAGATTTCTGTATGGCCTGTGAGGCAGCTTGAGGAAGACGCTGTCCCACAGAGGTGTTCCTTGTGGTGACAGGATCAGGAACGGAGGATGAAGTAGAGGCAATCAACCTACTTCGCTTCTCGCAAGGTACAACCTTGCGAATGGCCCCAGTGTGGAATGAGCGCAGGTGTCGCTTCATGGTAGTTGTCCCAAAGCTATACGAACCATGCTTCCCGCGACTGAGTACCATTTTGCACTCATTACAATGACACAGTTCGCATGAGACTTAGGACCGTTTCCATGAACGGTAAACAACCGCCACACCCAAGATTCACGCCGAGGGCGGGTAGTAGGGATTTCCTCTACCTCATTCTCGTCATCCTCTTCTTCCTCCTCTGTATCCTCACTCCTGTTCCCCTCTTCAGGCCCTTGGGGAAATGGTGGTGGTGGAGGGGGTGGGGTGGTGCTGAAGCAGATGTAGCACCATGTGGTAATAGTCGAGCCATGGATGTCATAGGCTTGGAGATGAAAATCTCAAAATCTGCAAAGTATGCAGCAAAATGCAGTGTGCTCTGTGGAATGGTCAGAAACACAATGAAAATGCGCTCTAGGGTGTGGTCTTATATCGGGGTGCTTGTGCGCGGGTCTTGGACATGCGCGCCGTCCGCAAGACAGATCGAACATCAAAAAAGGTTCAAAAAGTCACAAAAACTATGTGGAAAGTTAGGATTAGTATGTGGGATTTGGAAATGTACTTTTAAACTGGTCGGGGACACGTACAGTGTCCGCATTTAGAGCACGAGATGAGCGTGGGCGCGGTCACATGATTGTTTTGTGAGCATGTTCGCTAAGGTAGCGGCCGTCCGCAGGACACCCAATGTACGGACATTGTTTTGCACATGCGTGTTGATGTTCTGCGGACAGTGTTCGGGTCCTGAACTAATTAAAAGTGCATCACATGTAAAACGAACAGTTACGGACAGCCGTTTGTTCTTAGCACAGTTTAATTTATTTGCTAACAATACGGACAGACATAGCCTTTCAAGCACACCTCCATTTTCGTTTATTTACGAACAATTCAGGACACCACGAGTGTTCTTAGAACAGTTTCTGTTTGCTATTGAACACTACGAATAGGCATAGTGTTCTTAAGGACACCTCCATTTTCGTTTATTTACGAATATTTCAGGACACTACGAGTGTTTTTAGAGCATTTTCAACTTGCATGAGAACATTACGGACAGATGTAGTGCCCTCGTGGCGGCACGAGTTATGGTTGCTTATCTTACCATAACTGCCGAATTTCAGGGGGTTTTCGGTTTTACTTTGAACCATAACGTCCCTTTAACAACGTTTTTTCACTGAATTTCATAGGTTTTTAGTAGCGCAACTTAACCATAACGTCCCTTTAACAAAGTTTTTTTACTGAATTTCATAGGTTTTTAGTAGCGCAACTTAACCATAACGTCCCTTTAACAATTTTTTTACTGAATATATATATATATATATATATATATATATATATATATATATATATATATATATATATATATATATATATATGGATGATAATTAATGGTGACTGCAAACCCATCCTCATAATTTCCTCCTATTTTTCACGTATTTCAAACTATGATTCACGCTATAAATAATTTTACTTTTGGCTTTAGAACCTGAACATGATTTAATTTATATGCCCAGAAAACTTTTGTTTTGAGAAAGGCCCTTGAGAGGCCGAAACACATGTAAACCAATGGTGCATTAAATCTCTTTTGACAGCAATCACAGTGTTAATTCATTTGGAGCCTTTTTGAAGTTTGGTGGCGCAGCAAAGGTGTGGATTACAAACTTTTGCATTTAGCCAGGGAGGGGGGGGGGGATTGGTCCCTGCCAAAACCACCACACCAACGCGACACACGCAAAACTGGATGTATACAAGGTCGCCGGCATAAGAGGTTGAACCCAGAGCAAACCCCCACGAACTACTACAATTTATCTTACAGGTGATTTTACCCCTTATGAGGAGAGCAAGCACGCATCCTCACAATACTTTCAATTGTATGAGTTAAACATTGCTCATCAACCTCCTTCGTAATGACCAGGTGCGATGCACATTTCTAGCAGAGGCAAACACAACTTCCCAACTCAATGCACAAGTTGAAAACTGCATGGCTTCTCATGTGTTTCTTATCCTTGAGTCAATAAGTAGAGATTTTAAATACCTGCACTTTAACTCGAATGAGAGAGAAAGTTAACATAAAGTGAGTTAGAGTTTCATTTGCTGATCTACAGAGGGGATATTCGCCAGACTCGACAGTAACCATGCACTGATGTACCAAGCTGTATGCAGCATCCCTAGCCTAAAACGGATGCATAGAGAACATTCATAGGGAGGATGGATTTCATCTAATATATGTTTTCGCATCATGTTACACAGTAAGCATTCAGGGCTATTCTTCAGTGAATACCGTAATTCCTCTAACTTTTCCAAGGTTTTACTATTCGCAGTTACTTTGAGTTCAACTTTAGAACTTATTTGACACTCAAGAGTATTATTCCAAAGGGAAATTAAGTGAATGGGTTTGTGTCCTAGAAAACTGTGCTTTGACCACTCAAAATTATGTGTGGTGGCAAGCTGCATCACCCATTCCACAAGGTCCACCCATAAAGACCCTGAATAAGTATTATAGTAGTTGGGCTGGATTTAGGTGCCTCACGCTCTTCCTCCTTCCAATAGGTAAACTAATGGTTAGTGTGAAATCAGTTAAAAAAATGTCCTCAAATGATTCTCCCAATAGATGATTTATTTGCATTGAGTCAGCCGACATGTGTTTCGACCTTAGTCGTCCTCAAGGCTGACAGAGAAATCATAGTACCATCTGTAAATCCATGAAAGTTACAGATATGTAAACCGGTAGCAACTGTCGGACTACCTTTGTAGTTTACGCACTTATCTGTGTTTGTAGAAAACTCTATGTGGGCAGCACAATCAGGCATCTGCACATTAGGGTAAGGGAACATCTAGCAAGTCTAAACAGTCAGGATCAGCAGGTGCCATTTGCTGTTCACTGGCAACAGAAGCATCAGTTTGCGGACAAATCAGGTCTCCAATTCATTGTTCTAATGGCAGCTAAGAGGGGAAAGAGGGGAGGAGACATTAAATTGAAACTAAGACAAATGGAGTGCAATGTGACAGGAGCCAGGGCAAACACTGCAGATAGAACCTTTACCAGAAGCAAGGGTTTTTTTAGAACAAATGTGCTGGTACAAGAAGGGCACACAAAGAAATATACAGCAAGTCAGATTTCAGAGCCCACTAGTACCAAATACTTCAACACTAAACACTGCACCAGGGGCAGTTGGGGGGGGGGAGCGGAAGTTCAAATGAAGACACAGGATCAATTGGCATCTTAACCAGGTCTCATGAACCCGTGAGTGCCGGGAGACACTGTTTTCTGGGGGAAACATCCAGCATCCACCACAACCATTCCCAGACCTATCCTGCTGGTTGCCAGCAGGATTTCAATCTGTCCTCCCTGAACAGCTCACCCCCTACTCTATCATTGCCCTCCTACTGTTGACACTCTCCATTGCATCCCGCACATGAGCACTAGAGCTATGAACATATGGGGTGGCCCCCTTCTCTTTCACAACAACAGTGCTTCCAACAGCCTCGCTGGTCAAGGCAACCATCACCCCCTTTAATTCCTTTAATTCTCCCAATAAACCTCTCATGTTGTTACCAACAGCATCAACAAATGCCTGTTTTAAGGATAAAATGCTATTCTCTAGCGAGCTGGTTACCCTATTCTCCTCTATTTTGATACAGCTAGTACCCACGTCAGTAGGACTTGTCTGGATGCCCACTTCACAAAATGTAGTGGCCAACCCCATATTTTTCTCCCCCAATTTCTTTTTCCTCTGGGAGTCAACCCGCATTGTTTACAACATTTAGTGTGAGACACCATCTTCCATGGTGTTTCTACACAACTATCTCGAGTGAAAATAACAGGGGTCTCACCAAGGGAATCACAGGATTCAAAATGGTTAGATGTCTTCACCAATGTGACTTCAGTCTTTTAGAAAACAAGTTTGGGTTCACATTCTCTGTTAATTCCAGAATATTTTCCAGTAGGAGGTGAGCCCTCATCTGCCCCTAGATCTAAAAAGGGCAATTTTAGGAATGGAAAATGGGTCTCTACGATGTTCGGCACAATCGCTCCCAATTCCTTGCCTTAATGGGTTACCTGGAAAACAAAGCTTCTGCCCCCTTCTTGATCGAGATTAGGGGACACTTCAAACAGTGGCATGTGTTCCTCCCTTGTAATGTGTGGTCGGGAGCCCGCCGATACTCTCCCCTTCACCGGGGCCTTATCACAAATGTAGATTAAATAATCGATTTCAGCAGCCGCACACTTGGGAGCAGAGTTAAGGGCACTTTACCATCTCTACCTTCACTGCAACCAATATTGAATTCTCTGTCAAGCTTATATACAGCCTTCTGGCCAGCTGGGCCATCACTATCGTATGCAAAATCTTTGATTTCAGTAATGAAAAGGTTGACCTTGTTGATTGGTTTAAAAAGTCTTGAGATTTTACTCCCCCCTCCCCAATACAGCGCACTCAGCTTTCCTTTTCACCATGTCGAAGTGAGGTGAGTACAATATATAACCAATAAAAACAGTATAAACAACACTATAAAAACCAAGATCACTAAAAGTACTGTAACATATAATAATATATAATACACATGACTGATGCAATTCTGTTACCAGATCATTAAATCCATTTGGTGGGAGATAGGTATGCCCGACTGGCTTAGGGGGCATCCATAGTCTGACTCCCCTCCTCTGAACCTCACGCAGAAACTATAGAGGTCAGCAATGCGGCTGTGTAAGAACAAGAAAAATCCCTGTTCAAGGGGCGAGTGATTGGGTCGCAAGAGTGGTAGAGACACGATAGCAATTCAATCTAATAATATAGTGTACTACAAACCCCCAGAGGCCACACCAAATCATGATGGGCTCAGCAAGAGCATGATGTAGCGTTGAGCAGGCTTGCAATTCTGGCACCAGTCATGTATTTTCAGTATGGACATCTGGGCCCAGGCTTTGGGTGGCAGTCTCTAATTAAGGCAGCATATTTAGTTTTAAAGTGAAAGACAGTAAAATTGATTATCTCTTCTTGAGAGTCAGCGGGATGCTGTGAAGATTCTGTAGTGCCTTTCAGTGGCAGCAGGCTAAACAAGTAGCAAAGCACTGGCAGCTGGATAGGAGTGTTCTTTGGGCAAGGAAAGCTGAACACAGCTTCTGCTTCGGCCAGGGCTGCCTTTCTTCATCGACTGTGGAGAAAGACTTGGGGCCTAACTCATGGAACGTTTTCCTATGGGATTGCGCCATTATAATACACTTGAATGTGAATCAGGCTGTCTGGAGGACTGAAGAGGGAGGGATACAGATGGGCCATACACCAGTTCTGTGGCTATAAATCGTTTTAAAGTACTGATTTGGAATTCATACAAATCATGTCTTTTAAAACAAAGGGTGGACTTTTCAAGTGTTCATTCTTAATGGGTTTCTTTCCTGTAATGTGTTTTTTGATGAATGCATCACTCACTGTTAAAAGCCTTGTTAAAGCTTGCTGTGTGCAGTCAATTGTAAGTTACTTGTAAAAGCACAGACAACCCAAACACCCCCCCACCCACATTCCCTGCAAAAATGTGACTTGCTTCCCTTAAATATCTAACATTTTCTTATCACAGATAAGGTTTGCTTTAGGAAAGTGCAGAGTCCCTATTTCTAGCTGGGACTGAACCTGTTTGTCACTTACTAAGTTTAAATTCATGGATAGAGTTGCTTTCCATCTTCCCGCGCAGCTCCATTAGAGTTCTGCCTCTGCAGTGTGCTGGCAGGGCTCTGAATATCACAGCATATTTAGATGTGACTTGCATTGTGGCTTTGCCATAGTGATCCTCCCACGTGCCTCTTAGAACTTCCAAACACATGCTACATGTTTTAGTCGTGTTGCACAGCCATGTCATTTTCTGTTTAAAGTCTTAGCATACTGCATTTGTGCTTTTCCAAACTTAAACATGTTTGTGAAAATAACTGTGCCCACTGCTTCTTTCCTCATAAAAACATTTACTCTGTGTCGGGGCCAGGAATGGTTCTTGGTTTTACGAGGCCCTGTGCTGTAAATGGCACAGGGGGGCCCTTCATTTGCAAGTGCACTGACATAACTGGAAGTGGCCTCACAGAAAGTGAATTACTTCTTCGATAACTAGGGGGATCATATTAAGTTGCTTTACAAGACGTTGCCAAGAGACACATAACGGACATGCAATATATGAATAGTCACTGTGATTATTTTATATTGACCTAAACTACAGAATATTTATCAATGATTGAGTTTTTTTAATAGCATTCCTGTGACAATTCCACATAGAGGCCTCCCAGATAATGATACGATGAGTCATTTATAACACACCTGCACACAAGTGTTTCTATGTGCGACAAGACAATGGAGACATAGGGAGGACGGAAACAAACGATCTTACTAGGCCGTGTGTTATTCAGATCGTGCAAGTGCATGGGGGACAGGGAGAGGAGAAGTGCCAGGGGGAGGAAAAGGGAGAAGTGTGATCAGGGCAGCATTGCTATGAGTAGTGCAAGGAGACAGGGGACTGTAGGGTTACAGATACAACCCCTAAGTGCACGCAGGCTCAGAGGCAGTGCAGGTGCTTTCATGTCGTGGAGGAGCCTGGTGCCCATAGGGTTCTGAGGGTAGCCATGCGACCAGTCAGTGCAGCAGACTGGTGGTTAACAAGGGTGAGAAAGAGAGAAAGCAGAAGCAAAAAGGAAGGTCTTGAGCTGCTCCCGGAGCCTGAGCTGGTGAGATAGAATGACTTGCCTAGGATAACGCATTTTGAAGCCAGGGTTCCTGTCTGAGATTGTGGCACTTGGTTGCACATCCTCTCCACTCTGGCTGATACAAATATGTATTAAACATTGGCTTTCAAGAGCTGACAAAACACGCTTGTATAGCAATGACTTGTTACACAAATCAGATACTAAACCAAAGAGGTGTTCCTTGTGGTGACAGGATCAGGAACGGAGGATGAAGTAGAGGCAATAAACCTAGTACGCTTCTCGCAAGGTACAACCTTGCGAATGGCCCCAGTGTGGAATGAGCGCAGGTGTCGCTTCATGGTAGTGGTCCCAAAGCTATACGAACCATGCTTCCCGCGACTGAGTACCATTTTGCACTCATTACAGGTGACACGGTTCGCATGAGACTTAGGACCGTTTCCAGGAACGGTAAACAACCGCCACACCCAAGATTCACGCCGAGGGCGGGTAGTAGGGATTTCCCCTACCTCATTCTCGTCATCCTCTTCTTCCTCCTCTGTATCCTCACTCCTGTTCCCCTCTTCAGGCCCTTGGGGAAATGGTCGTGGGGGAGGGGGTGGGGGTGGTGCTGAAGCAGATGTAGCACCATGTGGTAATAGTCGAGCCATGGATGTCATAGGCTTGGAGATGGAAAAATCAAAATCTGCAAAGTATGCAGCAAAATGCAGTGTGCTCTGTGGAATGGTCAGAAACACAATGAAAATGCGCTCTAGGGCGTGGTCTTATATCGGGGTGCTTGTGCGCGGGTCTCGGACATGCGCGCCGTCCGCAAGACAGATCGAACATCAAAAAAGGTTCAAAAAGTCACAAAAACTATGTGGAAAGTTAGGATTAGTATGTGGGATTTGGAAATGTACTTTTAAACTGGTCGGGGACACGTACAGTGTCCGCATTTAGAGCACGAGATGAGCGTGGGCGCGGTCACATGATTGTTTTGTGAGCATGTTCGCTAAGGTAGCGGCCGTCCGCAGGACACCCAATGTACGGACATTGTTTTGCACATGCGTGTTGATGTTCTGCGGACAGTGTTCGGGTCCTGAACTAATTAAAAGTGCATCACATGTAAAACGAACAGTTACGGACAGCTGTTTGTTCTTAGCACAGTTTAATTTATTTGCTAACAATACGGACAGACATAGCCTTTCAAGCACACCTCCATTTTCGTTTATTTACGAACAATTCAGGACACCACGAGTGTTCTTAGAACAGTTTCTGTTTGCTATCGAACACTACGAATAGGCATAGTGTTCTTAAGGACACCTCCATTTTCGTTTATTTACGAACATTTCAGGACACTACGAGTGTTTTTAGACCATTTTCAACTTGCATGAGAACATTACGGACAGATGTAGTGTCCTCAGGACAGTCACATTTTTGTTTCTTTACGAACATTTCCGAACAACTGCGGTGTCCGTGGACACCTAAATTGGTTTTATCACAAGGATCTGAAAGTAATTACAACACAATATAAGAAAAGTAACTTTATTTCATATATAAATACAATTATGACTGGGAAGGTGGGGCAGAAACGGAAAAAAACCAGGAGAATTAGGGATTTCTAGATAACTGGGATCAGGTGAAGAAGGGAAAGACAGCTCATCGAAACGCTTTGGTCCATAGACAGGGTTTGGGGTTAACTGCGTGGGATAGGGTGAGGGGGGACACGTGCAGGTTGGACAATGGTGTGCTGCCGGGGGTTTCACATAATTTTCCACAAAGTTTTTCAAATCCATAAAATTTTGCATAAGGTCGTCCATTTTTTGATTAATCTGCTGTAGAGTCATATCCTCTGATTGTTGTTGTGAAATGCTTGGAATTTCTGTATGGTCTGTAATAAAAAAAATGTATATGTTAAATGTATACAGAATAATATTTATTAATTGGTTTATATGGTAAAGTGTGTACCATTAGGTGGACTATTTTCTAACATTTCCTCTTGTGGGAAATGCTCCTCTAGCCAGTCGAGAGTACTACACATTTCTGTGAGAAAACAAAAAAGTAATATGTTTTATTTTTTCTAATATAGAAAGTTTATAAATATATGAGTAAAAAGAAGTGTACTTACTATGTCTGGTGAGGTATGTAATCAGTAGTGTATACGTCTTGCTGTTGGTTGTGGAGCGTCTGTGAGGTAATTATGGTGGAAGCCACTTTATCTTCTTTTGGTATATTCCATTTTAAAACATATTGTATTTACATGAATGGTTAGTGTGTTACATATATGGGTAACCTTTTTTAAGTATTACTACATATACTTTGTATGTGTGCTGCTTTGTGAATTTGTTAAATGTTTCTATGTTATGATATAACTATTACACATACCTCCCCAGAGTTTTTAGGTGGTGGTACTGTTGTCCAAACATGTCTGCGGACCGTCAAATTCAGTAGAAAGGGTTCAGTATGTTCCATATTATATGTACATGAAGTCAAAGTTATTATTGTTAAGTTGTGCTACTAAAAAACTATGAAATTCATTAAAAAAACTTTGTTAAAGGGACGTTATGGTTAAGTTGCGCTACTAAAAACCTATGAAATTCAGTAAAAAAACGTTGTTAAAGGGACGTTATGGTTAAGTTGCGCTACTAAAAACCTATGAAATTCAGTAAAAAAACTTTGTTAAAGGGACCTTATGGTTAAGTTGCACTACTAAAAACCTATGAAATTCAGTAAAAAAATGTTGTTAAAGGGACGTTATGGTTAAGTTGCGCTACTAAAAACCTATGAAATTCAGTAAAAAAAACTTTGTTAAAGGGACGTTATGGTTAAGTTGCGCTACTAAAAACCTATGAAATTCAGTAAAAAAACTTTGTTAAAGGGACGTTATAGTTAAGTTGCGCTACAAAAAACCTATGAAATGCAGTGAAAAAACGTTGTTAAAGGGACATTATGGTTCAAAGTAAAACCGAAAAACCCCTGAAATTCGGCAGTTATGGTAAGATAAGCAACCATAACTCGCGCCGCCACCGTGCACCGCTAAGACTAACACCCAGGACATCAAAGATGACATCACAAATGTCATTGATGACATCACTGATGACATCACATGTCTGGCTCCCTCTTTTTTCCTTTACTGATAAATCTAGGCCAGTTACAATCAGGAACTAAAAATTCACTATACTATAATACAAAGTACTATGTTTGTAGACTTATACTACAAATATGTTCTTACAGTAATTCACATAGGGTCCACTCAAAGCATATGAACCATATACAAGGGAGAAAACACAGACTTGGAAGACAACAATGCTTTCTATGTATGAATATGATTAGTACGGTTATCAACACTGTGTTATAGTTCTGTTGTTTTTTTATTACTGTACTTTCCCTGAATATGCTCATATTTGTACATATTGCACGTACACTACTTCCATTAGGGTCTAGTCACAATATGTGATAGTTATACATAGGGAAGTAGTAGCTTTGAATCAGAGCAATCATTTCTGTACATGAAGATAATCAGTTACGTTATAAAAATTGTCGGGTAATACTGCTGTTTTTTTGTTTACTTCACTTTCCCTGTATATGCTCTATTTGTATGTGTTATTGTCTGTTTGAGTTTGGTGTGCAGTAATGCAATAATGTAGTAATTGGGTTTTATCAGCTATCTATTACATGTTTCACATTATGCAAAACTCTAATAAAAAAGCAGTTATCATTTCAGTATTCAACATGGCAAGATTATGAATATTGCACCTTCATCATTTATGCTGCACACACTGCTCATGTTTCTGCATGAATAGCTTAGTATACTGGATAGAACTTCATAATAGAATGCTATGTATATCAACACATTCCTTAATGCACTAATTAGCTCATGATATTTATTCCAAAGATCCTTGACACTTTTTTGTCAATATTACAATAAGAATCCCTTCTACAGAGTTTTCATGAAAAGTAAATGCACATGTGATGTCATCAGTGATGTCATCAATGACATTTGTGATGTCATCTTTGACGACCTGGGTGTTAGTCTTAGCAGTGCACGGTGGCGGCACGAGTTATGGTTGCTTATCTTACCATAACTGCCGAATTTCAGGGGTTTTTCGGTTTTACTTTGAACCATAACGTCCCTTTAACAACGTTTTTTTCACTGAATTTCATAGGTTTTTAGTAGCGCAACTTAACCATAACGTCCCTTTACCAAAGTTTTTTTACTGAATTTCATAGGTTTTTAGTAGCACAACTTAACCATAACGTCCCTTTAACAAAGTTTTTTTACTGAATTTCATAGGTTTTTAGTAGCGCAACTTAACCATAACGTCCCTTTAACAATTTTATTTTACTGAATATATACAAATTTACACCCTGTAATACTGAGAGATAATTGTGTTGCCAAAAAAAGCATTTTAATCGATGCTTTCGTGCACTAAGCACTTTATGTGAGATATGAAAGACTTGACAAATTGGAAACATTGGCAGCTATAATGCACCTTGCACTTTTGGTAATGACATTCTAGATTTTTGCTGTGGTAACTTAAATGGAAATGGAAATGGATTAGTCTTAAAAGAATGTTTGGTCATATTTTGAAGAATTTGGGAATACATGATCTGTGGCAATATAAACGTTTTAAAATATGTGAAAACACACATTGTCATACTGCACAATGCACTTTATAGATATGGGGTTAATACAAATGTGACAAAATAATAATACAGATGTTCTGAAGATGTTGCAAGGATGGCCCATGATTATTTGATGGGCGTTTTTGTAACATTTTTATAGCATTTTTAGAAGTAACGTATTGGATGCAGAATATACATGTATATGCTTTTTACCATTCCAAGATGTCACCCAGAGAAATATACATTGGGTCTGAGAAGGAAACATAATGGAAAGTAAAGAAGGTCTTGTTTCTTGCATGCACGAGTGTTTAAATGGGAAGCCTGTCTTTTATGTTTACAACCAGACGAAGCCCTTTCGGGTGAAACGCGTAGTTGTTTTTGTTCTCTCCTGTGCAACTTGTCCACCATGCTTTACAAATAAAGGACGTTTGATGGAGATCCTTTTTTTCTGACGTGTCTGGATGATTTTTAATGACTAAGGAAGAGTGCCGTCCAGGAAGCGATATTTCGCTTCCTTTTTTCCTTCTCTTTTTATATATATATATATATATATATATATATATATATATATATATATATATATATATATATATGGATGATAATTAATGGTGACTGCAAACCCATCCTCATAATTTCCTCCTATTTTTCACGTATTTCAAACTATGATTCACGCTATAAATAATTTTACTTTTGGCTTTAGAACCTGAACATGATTTAATTTATATGCCCAGAAAACTTTTGTTTTGAGAAAAGCCCTTGAGAGGCGAAACACGTGTAAACCAATGGTGCATTAAATCTCTTTTGACAGCAATCACAGTGTTAATTCATTTGGAGCCTTTTTGAAGTTTGGTGGCGCAGCAAAGGTGTGGATTACAAACTTTTGCATTTAGCCAGGGAGGGGGGGGGATTGGTCCCTGCCAAAACCACCACACCAACGCGACACACGCAAAACTGGATGTATACAAGGTCGCTGGCATAAGAGGTTG
Source organism: Ambystoma mexicanum (assembly GCF_040938575.1). Taxonomy (NCBI): domain Eukaryota; kingdom Metazoa; phylum Chordata; class Amphibia; order Caudata; family Ambystomatidae; genus Ambystoma; species Ambystoma mexicanum. Next base: position 433,887,358 of record NC_090939.1, on the reverse strand, counting down.
AACCCAGAGCAAACCCCCACAAACTACTACAATTTATCTTACAGGTGATTTTACCCCTTGTGAGGAGAGCAAGCACGCATCCTCACAATACTTTCAATTGTATGAGTTAAACATTGCTCATCAACCTCCTTCGTAATGACCAGGTGCGATGCACATTTCTAGCAGAGGCAAACACAACTTCCCACCTCAATGCACAAGTTGAAAACTGCATGGCTTCTCATGTGTTTCTTATCCTTGAGTCAATAATTAGAGATTTTAAATACCTGCACTTTAACTCGAATGAGACAGAGAAAGTTAACATAAAGTGAGTTATAGTTTCATTTGCTGATCTATAGAGGGGATATATTCGCCAGGCTCGACAGTAACCATGCACTGGTGTACCAAGCTGTATGCAGCATCCCTAGCCTAAAACGGATGCATAGAGAACATTCATAGGGAGGATGGATTTCATCTAATATATGTTTTCGCATCATGTTACACAGTAAGCATTCAGGGCTATTCTTCAGTGAATACCGTAATTCCTCTAACTTTTCCAAGGTTTTACTATTCGCAGTTACTTTGAGTTCAACTTTTGATCTTATTTGACACTCAAGAGTATTATTCCAAAGGGAAATTAAGTGAATGGGTTTGTGTCCTAGAAAACTGTGCTTTGACCACTCAAAATTATGTGTGGTGGCAAGCTGCATCACCCATTCCACAAGGTCCACCCATAAAGACCCTGAATAAGTATTATAGTAGTTGGGCTGGATTTAGGTGCCTCACGCTCTTCCTCCTTCCAATAGGTAAACTAATGGTTAGTGTGAAATCAGTTAAACAAATGTCCTCAAATGTTTCTCCCAATAGTTGATTTATTTGCATTGAGTCAGCCGACATGTGTTTCGACCTTAGTCGTCCTCAAGGCTGACAGAGAAATCATAGTACCATCTGTAAATCCATGAAAGTTACAGATATGTAAACCGGTAGCAACTGTAGGACTACCTTTGTAGTTTACGCACTTATCTGTGTTTGTAGAAAACTCTATGTGGGCAGCACAATCAGGCATCTGCACATTAGGGTAAGGGAACATCTAGCAAGTCTAAACAGTCAGGATCAGCAGGTGCCATTTGCTGTTCACTGGCAACAGAAGCATCAGTTTGCAGACAAATCAGGTCTCCAATTCATTGTTCTAATGGCAGCTAAGAGGGGAAAGAGGGGAGGAGACATTAAATTGAAACTAAGACAAATGGAGTGCAATGCGACAGGAGCCAGGGCAAACACTGCAGATACAACCTTTACCAGAAGCAAGGGTTTTTTAGAACAAATGTGCTGGTACAAGAAGGGCACACAAAGAAATATACAGCAAATCAGATTTCAGAGCCCACTAGTACCAAATACTTCTACACTAAACACTGCACCAGGGGCAGTTGGGGGGGGGAGCGGAAGTTCAAATGAAGACACAGGATCAATTGGCATCTTAACCAGATCTCATGAACCCGTGAGTGCCGGGAGACACTGTTTTCTGGGGGAAACATCCAGCATCCACCACAACCATTCCCAGACCTATCCTGCTGGTTGCCAGCAGGATTTCAATCTGTCCTCCCTGAACAGCTCACCCCCTACTCTACCATTGCCCTCCTACTGTTGACACTCTCCATTGCATCCCGCACATGAACACTAGAGCTATGATCATATGGGGTGGCCCCCTTCTCTTTCACAACAACAGTGCTTCCAACAGCCTCGCTGGTCAAGGCAACCATCACCCCCTTTAATTCCTTTAATTCTCCCAATAAACCTCTAATGTTGTTACCAACAGCATCAACAAATGCCTGTTTTAAGGATAAAATGCTATTCTCTAGCGAGCTGGTCTATTCTCCTCTATTTTGATACAGCTAGTACCCATGTCAGTAGGACTTGTCTGGATGCCCACTTCACAAAATGTAGTGGCCAACCCCATATTTTTCTCCCCCAATTTCTTTTTCCTCTGGGAGTCAACCCGCATTGTTTACAACATTTAGTGTGAGACACCATCTTCCATGGTGTTTCTACACAACTATCTCGAGTGAAAATAACAGGGGTCTCACCAAGGGAATCACAGGATTCAAAATGGTTAGATGTCTTCACCAATGTGACTTCAGTCTTTTAGAAAACAAGTTTGGGTTCACATTCTCTGTTAATTCCAGAATATTTTCCAGTAGGAGGTGAGCCCTCATCTGCCCCTAGATCTAAAAAGGGCAATTTTAGGAATGGAAAATGGGTCTCTACGATGTTCGGCACAATCGCTCCCAATTCCTTGCCTTAATGGGTTACCTGGAAAACAAAGCTTCTGCCCCCTTCTTGATCGAGATTAGGGGACACTTCAAACAGTGGCATGTGTTCCTCCCTTGTAATGTGTGGTCGGGAGCCCGCCGATACTCTCCCCTTCACCGGGGCCTTATCACAAATGTAGATTAAATAATCGATTTCAGCAGCCGCACACTTGGGAGCAGAGTTAAGGGCACTTTACCATCTCTACCTTCACTGCAACCAATATTGAATTCTCTGTCAAGCTTATATAGAGCCTTCAGGCCAGCTGGGCCATCACTATCATATGCAAAATCTTTGATTTCAGTAATAAAAAGGTTGACCTTGTTGATTGGTTTAAAAAGTCTTGAGATTTTACTCCCCCGTCCCCAATACAGCGCACTAAGCTTTCCTTTTCACCATGTCGAAGTGAGGTGAGTACAATATATAACCAATAAAAACAGTATAAACAACACTATAAAAACCAAGATCACTAAAAGTACTGTAACATATAATAACATATAATACACATGACTGATGCAATTCTGTTACCAGTTCATTAAATCCATTTGGTGGGAGATAGGTATGCCCGACTGGCTTAGGGGGCATCCATAGTCTGACTCCCCTCCTCTGAACCTCACGCAGAAACTATAGAGGTCAGCAATGCGGCTATGTAAGAACAAGAAAAATCCCTGTTCAAGGGGCGAGTGATTGGGTCGCAAGAGTGGTAGAGACAAGATAGCAATTCAATCTAATAATATAGTGTACTACAAACCCCCAGAGGCCACACCAAATCATGATGGGCTCAGCAAGAGCATGATGTAGCGTTGAGCAGGCTTGCAATTCTGGCACCAGTCATGTATTTTCAGTATGGACATCTGGGCCCAGGCTTTGGGTGGCGGTCTCTAATTAAGGCAGCATATTTAGTTTTAAAGTGAAAGACAGTAAAATTGATTATCCCTTCTTGAGAGTCAGCGGGATGCTGTGAAGATTCTGTAGTGCCTTTCAGTGGCAGCAGGCTAAACAAGTAGCAAAGCACTGGCAGCTGGATAGGAGTGTTCTTTGGGCAAGGAAAGCTGAACACAGCTTCTGCTTCGGCCAGGGCTGCCTTTCTTCATCGACTGTGGAGAAAGACTTGGGGCCTAACTCATGGAACGTTTTCCTATGGGATTGCGCCATTATAATACACTTGAATGTGAATCAGGCTGTCTGGAGGACTGAAGAGGGAGGGATACAGATGGGCCATACACCAGTTCTGTGGCTATAAGTCGTTTTAAAGTACTGATTTGGAATTCATACAAATCATGTCTTTTAAAACAAAGGGTGGACTTTTCAAGTGTTCATTCTTAATGGGTTTCTTTCCTGTAATGTGTTTTTTGATGAATGCATCACTCACTGTTAAAAGCCTTGTTAAAGCTTGCTGTGTGCAGTCAATTGTAAGTTACTTGTAAAAGCATAGACAACCCAAACACCCCCCACCCACATTCCCTGCAAAAACGTGACTTGCTTCCCTTAAATATCTAACATTTTCTTATCACAGATAAGGTTTGCTTTAGGAAAGTGCAGAGTCCCTATTTCTAGCTGGTACTGAACCTGTTTGTCACTTACTAAGTTTAAATTCATGGATAGAGTTTCTTTCCATCTTCCCGCGCAGCTCCATTAGAGTTCTGCCTCTGCAGTGTGCTGGCAGGGCTCTGAATATCACAGCATATTTAGATGTGATTTGCATTGTGGCTTTGCCATAGTGATCCTCCCACGTGCCTCTTAGAACTTCCAAACACATGCTACATGTTTTAGTCGTGTTGCACAGCCATGTCATTTTCTGTTTAAAGTCTTAGCATACTGCATTTGTGCTTTTCCAAACTTAAACATGTTTGTGAAAATAACTGTGCCCACTGCTTCTTTCCTCATAAAAACATTTACTCTGTGTCGGGGCCAGGAATGGTTCTTGGTTTTACGAGGCCCTGTGCTGTAAATGGCACAGGGGGGCCCTTCATTTGCAAGTGCACTGACATAACTGGAAGTGGCCTCACAGAAAGTGAATTACTTCTTCGATAACTAGGGGGATCATATTAAGTTGCTTTACAAGACGTTGCCAAGAGACACATAACGGACATGCAATATATGAATAGTCACTGTGATTATTTTATATTGACCTAAACTACAGAATATTTATCAATGATTGAGTTTTTTTAATAGCATTCCTGTGACAATTCCACATTGAGGCCTCCCAGATAATGATACGATGAGTCATTTATAACACACCTGCACACAAGTGTTTCTATGTGCGACAAGACAATGGAGACATAGGGAGGACGGAAACAAACGATCTTACTAGGCCGTGTGTTATTCAGATCGTGCAAGTGCATGGAGGACAGGGAGAGGAGAAGTGCCAGGGGGAGGAAAAGGGAGAAGTGTGATCAGGGCAGCATTGCTATGAGTAGTGCAAGGAGACAGGGGACTGTAGGGTTACAGATACAACCCCTAAGTGCACGCAGGCTCAGAGGCAGTGCAGGTGCTTTCATGTCGTGGAGGAGCCTGGTGCCCATAGGGTTCTGAGGGTAGCCATGCGACCAGTCAGTGCAGCAGACTGGTGGTTAACAAGGGTGAGAAAGAGAGAAAGCAGAAGCAAAAAGGAAGGTCTTGAGCTGCTCCCGGAGCCTGAGCTGGTGAGATAGAATGACTTGCCTAGGATAACGCATTTTGAAGCCAGGGTTCCTGTCTGAGATTGTGGCACTTGGTTGCACATCCTCTCCACTCTGGCTGATACAAATATGTATTAAACATTGGCTTTCAAGAGCTGACAAAACACGCTTGTATAGCAATGACTTGTTACACAAATCAGATACTAAACCAAACTGACAAATACATATTTGTACCAGCCAGAGCACAAAATGCAGAGAACAAGATTGCCTGCATGTAGTCATTGTTAGGTGCAGATATTTTATCCTACACATTTGAATTTCTACAAAAAATGTATACAACGTTATGCATGGCAACAAGCATACATCATTGACATATAATTGTGGTGTGGCTATATAGTGTAACTCAATTTCACCCTCTTGAGCAAAGGCACTAATTTGAGTAGGTAACTAGAGCCATCTCTGGGCATTCAGGTAAACATCCAGGAACAAGTACATTCCCCGATCAAGCCTTATAGAGTTTCAATTGTTTTGTTTTCAGAATTGCATTTAGATAGACCACCAGGCCCTTGCAGGGACATGCAACAGGCAATTGTATGCGGAATCAACAGACTTGTAGAGTCAAGAAGAGGAGGAACGGCTTTCCAGCAGTATTTTCATGATGGCATTTCCGGTCCCGGATTGCCTGGTGCTTTTATGCAAATTAATTCCATTTTCCATAATGCACTGTCATTCTATTTTGACTGCATTCCCTCTCACAAAGTCTTTTACTTTAGTTGCTGTTTTCAATATTTCAGAGACTGCAGCACCAGGTATTTTCTTTCACAGTAAGACGTATGGCGACCCTGGCACTTTTTCCTAAATTTCCTAAAACTTGAACTACACTGGAACAGTTGGCTATTTTTTTGAACCAACTTAGCAGTTGGTACAGTACATGTATGCCCGACTTGTCCTTGTGTTTTAATTCCTCCGATAATACCGGAATGGATTTTAGCTGTTTTATTTGTGGTATACAGTGTGCTTTCCCACTGTGATACCAGATTCCTGATACTCACTGTAATTGGGATTTGTTGGGGTGTCGAAAGAGTATACTGGCGCCCTAAAAGTAGATCTAAGCCTAGGTAGAATTGGTAAAATTCGGAAATTTGGGAAACCCTTGGAATTTCTGTTAACTTTGCTATCCCTTTGAGTATAGACAAATATGAATAACGGGTATGGATATCTGTATCTGCATTTCAAATCTGTCCTCAGAAAATGCACTCTGTGATCCGTATGCCGTCGTATATTTGGGTGCCCACCTTGTTCTTATTATTAGTTATTATTACCAGTCTCTGTAGCTGTATCTGCATTTGTACTATACCTGAATTGGCATTTGAATTCAATGTGGAATTTGTTCTTGAACATGAACTTGTATAGGTAGTTGGTACCTATACTCATATATACTCGTACATGTACTTGTATTTGTATTTTTATTTGTGTTTGTATTTGTATTTGTTTCTACTATTGGTTGTAAGCTGTTATGTAATGTTTGTAAAAGTTATCTTAACTGAATACAAATAAGTAAATAATAATATTAATAAATATGTTTACCTACTGTATTATTAATACGTATTCCTGCTATGAGCCCATTTTTAATTATTGCCAGCAATAATTCATAAGGATCGTGTCGCTGAGTTGTAGTAAACAAAATAAAATTGTAAAATGTTATCAAAGAGCTACTATGTGATTTTTGTGCATTGTCAGTAATGTTACTTATTAATGACCATACTGATAATTTGAAAGTATTGTTACTTGTAAGCTTTATTTGATCATGAAAAGGTTGTAGTTTTAACAGCATATGGAAAGCTACACAGGCATAAATATTCACTCCACTATCATGAATAAAACCTGGAGGGCTATTTGTAGAACTATTGGCTGTCCTAAATGTACAATATTTTACTGCAGTATTAATGGTTTTACTTTCATTTGTGAATTTGGAATGTACTTGTTGTAATTTAGAAACCTTGCCTTTTCCCTATATTTTCCCAATATTTAGTATAAATAAACCAGTGTGTGCCAATCTTGCCAACGCCACATAACTTATTCCATCTTCAATGGCCCACATTTGCCAAGGAAGATACCAACATATGCCCAAATTAAGACACAATTCACCTTGCGACAAATTACACGCAAAAAAATACATATGACCAAATCAAAGAAAGGTGGTGGTCAAGAAAAAGAACCTGCACCAAAGAGGAACTCCCGTCAAAAGTCAAAGTCATGCAAAGAGGAATAGGCATAAGCTACCCCAAGAACACATGAAAATCAATATATCTGCAACAAAAATATCCAGAAAATGCATGACATCCAAAACCAGCACTAAACCACAAGAGAGGAGACAGTAAACACAAGACACAACACACGCTCCATAACACACCACATAACACATCAAATAAACATACTGACACATTATACGTGCAGCTAATACAACAATCCCAAAGAGGGAACAACACTGCCACACAAAACACACACACTTTGGCAGTACACAAGACACACCTGACCGCCTCCACACACAAGTGCAGAACATACCATACAACCAAGAACAAAGCAAACAATACAGCGAGGATGCACATCATTATGTAAATCATGATGCCAGAAATCCCAATATTAAGACACACAGGACCACCTCACGCCTCCATCCTAGGACATCTATCCCTGCAATTTGGCCATATCACTCTATGCTCAGCAATGGTATTATTCAGCATTTGTAGCCACTGACACTCCCCAGCTGAGGAGGAGGAGACAGAGGGAGTGTGTCTTCTGAACCAGGGTCAGTTGTGTCCATGACAGTCACATATTTCCGGTCTCCAGCATGGCATTTCTGAAATGGAGGTCTATGGAAACTAGTGCTGTTATCTCAATGTCATCATGGTCATGTTGATTGAATGGAAGTGTGCATTGCACCACATCACTGCGTGGTCACATGCAATTGGGGCACATGTGAAGCTCCTGACCACCCAGCACTCCTTTACCACTGGCTCATTCCAGAGGACCAGTGGCATAACTGCAGGCATCTCACAGGCTATGCAATCATGTACCCTGCACCAGGTCATGGCATGCATCATATCATTCTACAGATGCCACGTCCACATGTCCTCAACGCAGGATGAACAAAGACAGTTGGATTGTGCATTTTACATGGCCATGGGTCATCTGTGCCATTGACTGCACCCATGTCCCCCCGAGGACTGAGCACACCTGTACTGGAACCAGAACTGCTGGCATTCCATCAAAGCCCAACTGGTCTGTGACACCAGTGGCCTCTGTACATGAATGTGTATGCCAATTCCCAGGGCTGTGTCCATGACAGTCACATATTTCCGGTCTCCAGCATGCATGCCCATTTGGAAGGTGGTCACCATGGGGACAGGTAGCTGATAGGAAAATATTGCATCTCCCACCACCTTACACCACAAATATACATCAGTGCACTCACACATAGGTGCCACTATGTCCACACAAAGCGAAGCAGCATGCATCCAAAATCACACATGAATGACCACTCAATGGACACTGATACTATTCAGTCTATTCAGGCCAATCTCCACACAGGTTATGCTGGTCATCAATTGTAGCCCCCATGACACCTTACTGTTGGCCCGCCATCACGTAGCAGGAAAGATACGAAACAGCAGACCGAGCCGTGGCGGGTGTCATTAAGCGGTCCCTATGACCCGAGAAGTCATGACGTAAAGGCCTAGACCACTCAGGTGTGATCTCCTGTACAGGCCACACAGTGTGTGCAAAATCACACATGCCTGTTCCATCCTGCATGACATTACAGTGTGCAAAGCTGTACATGCAGACCTAGTACCTGACCTAAATCCTGAGCCATAAGCTAGGCCACTAACCTAGGCAAAGGCCAAAGTGAGGGAGCAACTGCTCAACAGCTTCTTTGCATCAGAATGCATGCTGCCCAAAAGAAATTGTGATTGCACACACAATGGTGTCTGTGGTGAGAGGATGGCAAGTGACAGGCAGGGCTGTACATAGTCACTTGCCTGAGACAACCAAAGAAATAGATATCTGGACATGCCAACACATATAAAATGGGCACACACTACACAAACAGCCCCACAATGCACTTACATGGACACATACATACAACCATTCCTTGCCACCAGTAATGCACATCCCCAGAATCACATCAAAGATAGCCATGGAGTGTGCAGGGACGAGCAGCAACTCAATTGAACACAGCAGAACACAAACCACCATGTACTCCTCAGCACCACCGGATCCAGCAACAGTGTCTATTTGTATTTGTGTTTTATTTATTTATATGTCGCACCTGGCCCAAGGGATCCGGGCGCATCACTTGAATTACACAGTAAATTGACATACATAATGGGGGTTACAAGTCAGATTGACATACAACAAAATATACAAAGTCATGTACAGTATAACATGGATAATATACAGTAATGTAGAGATTAAATGGTCAAAAAGCACAATGATGATGATAGGCAGGGCCAATCACCAAACACAAATATGTACACGTAGATGAGTTTATGGGATATATACACAAGTGCAAAGGAGTGTTAGTGCTGGGCAGACAGCCAGGCGTTGGCCTTGCACTTGAAAGCATGGAATGAAGGTTCAGCTCAAAGAAGATTTGGGAGTGAGTTCCAAAGTTTCGCAGAAAGGACTGGGAAACTGATCCCACCTGATCTTTTAAGCTTAAAGCGAGGTATGGAGAGGCAATTGGCCTGGGCAGATCTGAGAGGTCTGTTGGGGGTGTGGTGGGTAAATCTGCAAGCTAGGTAGATGGGTGATTGATTGGTAAGGCATTTGTGCGATAGTGCAAGTGTTTTGATTGAGACTCTTTGCGACACTGGAAGCCAATTAAGGCTTCACTTGGTGTCAGAGATGTGTATGTGCCTTGGGATGTTTAGAGTGGCTCTGATGGCATTATTTTGGATAATTTTTAGTTTATTGAGATTACATTGGTTTGTGCCTAAGTAGAAGGCGTTGCAATAATCGATTTTGGACATAACCAAGGTCCTGGCTAATGTAGTACAGTTGGCAGGTATGAGGAAAGGTTGCATGCTGTGATAAGCTTACAGGTGTAAGCTGCAGCCGAGGATACTGTGTTGGTTTGTCTGGAGAGGCATAGTGTGGAGTCAAGGTAAATACCTAAGGTTTTAGTGTCATTCGTAACTTTGATGATGTTACCATGAATGACAAATGATTTGAAGCAGGGGTTGAGTTTGTTGAGTCTCTGTTGGGAGCCCAAGATGTTAAGCTCTGTCTTTTCATCAATGAGGCAGAGTTCGTGTTGAGCCATCCAGGCTTGAATGACTTGGTAGATAGTGGTTACGGCACGTACACCCACACACCACACAGATGCCCCACAAACTTGACACACATTACCAGTTGACTGCGTGTTGCACCCACAACAATGACCAATTGCGCATAGCATATTGTGACACTACTAAAGTACACTCCCACAAAGTGCATGCACTCCCCAGTGCCATAACCAATAGGTCACTGTGGAGGACCAACATGAACACATTAGCCAATCTGTCTTGCCATGAGTAGTGTAGTATACGCAATCCCCCAGCAGAACATCCATCACCCAAATGTGCATAATAGGTGCATGGAACACTGTTTGCCTGGACCTTGGGATGCAGACAAGACAGAACACAGCCTGGTGTAGTAACACCAAACATCCAAAGAGATGTAGTAGTCCCACCAAGTACATAGTGGGTAGGCAGACACATCATCCCAGAAAGGTGGGTGGGGGAGGGGGCACATGGGTGATATGAGTGTTGATTCTAGAAGTGTATCAAAAAGGAGCAGCCAGGGGGCTGTCAGTGAACCGCAAATACTGATGCACTGCACCTACCTGTACCACTTAGCATGAGGGATCAGGGGGTGAGGGCATGACCTGCAACAACCTTGACACACTGGAAGTGTTCACCCACCCCATGGTAATGACTCAACCTCACCCACATGAGAATGCAATGTATAACACACCCACCGACCACGGACGACTCCACTCTGCAAAACTGCACCTCCCACTTCCCTCAACCCAACATGACAAACCATGGCATCAGTAGTGTGTACATTAGTGCAACTACCTCAAAAGTCATAGGACATCACCCCAGAAAACATCTTGGAAAGGTATATGACACATCAAGCAGTAAATTGGAACATGTCCCTTGCATTGTACACATGGTACGACACCCCTCCCCACATCCTTGCATGCACCCACAACCCCTGCATAGCCATCTGGCATGACTGTGAGTGAAGCAGCAAGTAGCCATGTGTGTACATGAGCAGCAGCATGTCTAACAAACACAAGGTTTGACAAGAAGGCAACTTCCTGGCATGAGGGACAACTGTACACTTTATTGCTAAATTTACACATGCATAACAGAGTTAGCATGACTGTGTTGGTCACCATGCATAGAAAAGAATGCGGGCAAATCAGTCTGTTAATATCACTGTATGTTATCAACAGGGAGCCATCAAATGGCAGGTGAATGGCTGCAACTTCTTGGAAAAAGCCATCTTCAGGGACAAATATTTTTCAGCGGCAACAGATAGCAACAATGTATTCTTACATCAGATGCAGAGGGCCCAAAGTATAGACTTGTGAAAACATCCCTACTCTGGGCATGCGTCCGAGGCATGCCATTTAACACACATTGGCATATTCTCATGCAAGGGCTCACAATGCACACAGTTGTTCATCGTGGGACACATGGGTACATGCATACATACCCATCTGTACTCCAAATGTATCCTGAAGCATAACAACCTGATGTCCACGGTACACCCCTTCCAAACCCTTTCTGGGCAAGAAACAGGCTGCATGGGACTGTTCACACATGTTCATAGGCATCTGACAAAGGATTTATGTCCCCCACACAAATTCTGATGAGGTGTTGAATGCACAACTCCCCCTACTCTAATAAATAGTGGTAGGCTGCAATGAATGACATGTCCTTCACTGTTGCAGAAGAGCCTTTCAACCCACAAGCCGCATGGTTGCAGTAAACCTTATTGGCATTGCAGGCAAGTACAATGTCATTGTGTTCCCCCAAGATATAGGCAAGCCATGGTAGATGCACACAGGAATGCATGGCACCTAACTATTTAATGCCCACATACCACTCCTCCACCCTCCTGTAGCACCACACACATGACTCATCCACTTGGGAACCTGCTGTCACTCCAACTACTGTTGAGCCCATGTATTAACGGCACACAAGAAGATGCTGAACCAATGTTAATACATATCCATGGGCACGACAACCCCATACCTGCTGATGGAAATTCCAACAGCTGGATGGCCAGACGGGTACATCGTTGATTGGGTGCAAAGACAGCCTCCGGCAATGGACTACTCATTCGATATACATGGATTCCCATGTGCATCGTGCCACATTTGCACCGATGGGCTAAGAGAAGGTGCAACATTTTGGGGAATGAACATACATGTCACCCATGTGAATGACTCATGATGCCATGGACATGAACACACCTACCATGAACATATGCAGGGTAAGGACACACAATGTCCCACACAGCTTGACCTACATGGCCACATGGAACACACACTTCACGAAATGGACACGAGACGTTGATGGCACACAGTGAAGTCATGTATTGATATGCACAAAATGGTGCAGATAAGAACTGGGCTAAAGGTGCACATGTGCCTGGGCAGTGGAGGAATGATTGTAATGGGAGTGCAGGTGGATTGGACTCTGACAGTGATGGCATATTACCCAGAGGGAGTCTGTGGTAGATGTGGTCAACTGAAATGTGAATGTGAACAAACAATATGCAAGGCACACTGTGCAAGGTGAGTTTAATGGGTTGGAAGCAATAGGGTATATTAAATGCAATTATAGGTTTCCCTCTGACGCCTTATGTTCACTGTCCCCCATGACTACCACCTCCATTGCTTGCTTCTTCACCTCACTATGCCAGGGCCACTGGCATTTTGAGATGGAGGGGAATAAAAAGGAGAGGCTTGATGTATGTCCCGCTGTCCGTCACAGAAGGAGTCAAGGCGGCTAAGTGTCTGCAAGAGATGATGTTGGATGATAAAGACAGCATCCTAGATCACCCTTAATTTCCCCTTGTCAGCATGCAATTTGGCCCTCAGTCCTGTCACCTCCTCCCTCACCCCACTTGCCACCTACTGCAATCCCACCCTGATGCCCTGCAGGGCCACCAGCAACTGTCTTTGTAGTGAATGTAAATGAATATGTTTTCTAAAAGTAGGTTTCCTTGTAATATGTATTTTGCAACATTTTTTGTAGAAAGAGGGTTAAATGTTAAATAACATACAATATTAAGAAGCATTTTTTTTTTTGCCAACAGGTAACGGTGAAATAAAATGTGACAACATTGAAATAATATGTTGTATTGGTTTATAAATAACACTTTTTTTTATTAAACCAAAAACTATTTTAAGAATCATGTGATTGGAAATGTTCCAGAAAGTTCCTTTTTTTAAAATGGCTCCAACAACCAATTAAATGAATTGAAGGTGTGTCTTTTAAAATAAGGCACTTTTATGCACTGTGCTGTAGTTGCTGTGTTTCAAATATATTAGACATTTTCAAGTGGATCGTTGTGGCCTGCTGAATTTAAAGGTATGTAACATTTGCCTAATTTGATATTTAGAATACGTATATAGCTTTTACAATTTTCTCTTAACATCTTTTATATGTGAATAGTGCATTTATTTAATGTTAACCATATGCATGTTCTAACATGTTGCAGTGATATTTTGCTTACTTTTTTTGTATTAGGTTTTTCTTAATTCACATTTTATATGCTGTACATGTTTGAATATTTATAATATATAAAATTGCTGAAGTAACAATAGTTTGTATTATAAAAATTAATTGTTTTAGAATTACTTAACACACATCCCTTAGAGTAAAAGTATATGTTTTATTCAGCATACTTTCTAAAATTTGCATTTCCCATATAACAGTGTTTCATTGTTTAGTAAACTACAATACTTGCATGTATTTGTATGTTTTGAAAGACAAATGCAATATGTTTAATATGTAACGTGTGGTATTTTATGAACTAGTAAGAAGTCATTTCTTCATCACAGTGTTATTAGAAATGTAATCCTAAAATGTTACGGAGGCAAGTAACATGCCATTTTCATTTTTAAGTAATGTCATGTATGTTTATTTTTAGATTTTGTGTTTTAAAAGAAAATAAATGATTGTGTGCTTACATACAAAGTATAAGTATGTACTTTGCACGTATTGTTAAGTTGTAATGAATGCAATTTTACATTGCATACACATTTAATTTAATTGCATAAATGAACCTGAATGTACGTATCTAGTATATATTTTTCTATAACACACATTCATACATTTGTGGCTTGGAAGTTTTAAAATGTACGCACTATATTCGGTGCCTATTTGTAAAGATGATTAAACATTTATATTTTATATGGTAAAAGCAAGTAAATAATAGATACTAACAATTCGTTTTTTTTATTATTCAAATGCTATTATTTCTATAGACATTTTAACATGAAGTGTACACCCAACCTTTGAAAGATATTCATTAAAGTTACATGTTCAATAGGAATCTTTGTACTAATGATTATTTGTAGAAAAGCTCTGAAAAAAATATATGTAAATTATGTACTTTTATTAAACTTTATCAAACAAAATGTTCTAATATATTGCAAAATTTGAAAATAAATTACTAACAAAGTAAAATATCTAAACACATATTTCTTCACAAAAGCCAATTATAAAATAGTGTAAATTGCTTAAAATATAAAAATTATTTGAATAGTTCACAATACGCATGTTTATTAGATGAAGAGGCTAAATCACAAACATTAAAATACAAATATTTACATATGTACGACATGTTATGTAAACACGACATTAATTATCCAAAAAATCACTTTTTGAAATGATGCCTTAATTGATGGTAATTTGTGTTCCACATTTTCTGCAGCCTGAAAAAGAATCAGCATCATTGTCTGGTAAAGTTTTTTTAGGAAGTTTAGAACTGGTTGATTATTGTTTTACTGTTTCACTTTGTATATATGTTTTGCTAGTATGTTTCTTAATTATGCATTAGTACATTTGGAGTGGGAATAATAATTTCAGTGCCTTCATTTGTTATATTCTGATAAATATTTTTTAAATGTATGTGTTCATGTCTATATGCATATGTGATAACATTGAACAATTTCCCGAATTATATTTTTGAGCGTGACCTCTTTTTAAATGTGCTTTGTAGATGGTGCAGGTGAATTCAGTAACCCCTCAGACATCATCCTTCTGAGGAGTCTCATTGTAGTCCCATACCAATACCTTAATCTTCCAAATTGCATTGTTCCAGAGGTTTGGATTTCTTTTTGTTTGTAAAGGTGTTGTTTTACTAATGGCACCACTTACAATGGTTCTATTACTCTCAGTGGTGGGGACATTTTGTTTTGATGTGTCTTCTGGTGGTGAACTTTCAGATGTACAAACAGAAGAAGAATCAGTAATGGGTAATTTGTCAAATTGCTTTTTGTGGCAGACAGAATTAGTAACCACTCGAAAGACAACTACCTTAAATAGAGTTTGAAATTCTTTTTTTAAGGGAATCAAATTTGACACTGTTTTAATATGACAATGTTTAATAGTCAAGCTACTTGTAACAGTGCAGTTAAAGAAACAATTGCAACAATATAAACACATTCACATTCAACAAATATAATAAAACACACCACAGAAAGTACACAAGCAGAAAGAATAGATAAAAATCAACCCACCAGTTCAGAATCTTCTGGTAAGCTGATACGTGAGGGAAATTACATTAATTGAAGTGTGTATGGCATAACAACACTACCTCATTTCCTCATTCACAGCTAAGAGTGTCCACTACCTCTTTGGCAAAGGGTGTCCCTAATTACCATGACAAAAGCAAGGATACAAAATAAAAACACAAACACATTGTTAATAAATACACTAAAATGCACCACAACTATATTATACCTTGTGTACAAATCTCTGCCGTTTATCTTCCCCAAGAGACACCAAAAAATAAACAATATCATTCCACCAGCTCACAATTTGTTAGTAAAAGGATAAATGATCATATGCAGGGGATTATGCCAAATGAAATGTATAGTGCATGCCACTACTACCTTATTTCATAACCCTTTTAAATTCCGTTACTTCCCATATACCAAATTGACTTGTGCTTACTTGGCTTAAAGTACATCTGTTTTATGGAGTAACATCTGGGGGGACTATAAGCTCAATGCACCTTGACTATTTAAGCAATAATCTGGCCAAGGGTTCCCTGACAGTCGTTATTTTGCACGTGTTATTGTAGGTAACCAAATTACTTAAGTGCAATATAGTTTAAATCTGAAGTGTGAGCTTCTGGGCTGTGTGTATGTATAGAGATAGGACCCATGACATGAGGGGGGATTTCACATTTAAAAGATAGTAGAGCGCTGGGCAATATTGCAAAGATCTTGTGTTTTTAAACACAGGAACTATTAAATATATCTAAGAGATTCAGACAAAAAGAAAAGTAAATGTGGCAAATCCTCCACCGTTGCTTGGCACATTGGGCAAGTCGCCTCTATTTCCTGTGACATAATTTTCATTAAAATATCCCCCAATAATATGCAGTTAAACCATGCCCTAGTTATGCGGCTCCTTTGTATCATGTAAAGGTACTCTTTGGTAGTGTTAGTGGCTACAATCATGCAGCACTTGTTTGTAGATTTCCCTATTTCACAGGTCTCCCCCATAAATTTCCATCTATTTTTCAAAATTCAACACACTTAGGATTCAAATTGGGTCATGGGGGGTTAAATAAGAGCTAGCATTCATTTTATCAAGCATGAGACTTGGCTCAAGATTCCGCCTATTTCACACTTGCAGCAATAGCTCCAAACACACCATACATACACTACCTCTCTCACCCTCTCCCACCTCTACGTTGAAACCCACTACTACAGTAGCTAAACTGCCACAGACAAGGGCACTCTTATCAACGCCAGATCTCTTCCAGCTCACGCATTAGACATTGCCAACCTCATCACAGCCTTAGAACTGGATTTATTGCCATATTTGAAACATGGCTACATGCCACATCTAGCCCTTCACTGTCCTTGGCTTTACTGCCAGACTACGGTATCACACGATGCGACCGCACCACCTCCCAATCTAGAGGCGGTGGAGTGGCCTTCATTCATAAAAACTCTCTTGGGCTAAGAGTGTCGACCAACTCCAAACTTGAGTCAGCCGAACTTCTTTCAATCAAACTACCTCTAACGCCCAACCAAACTGCCACCCTCCACCTTATCTACAGACCCGGGTCCCGCACCATCCTTTGCTGGCGAAATTTCCTCCCTTCTCCTTGACAAAACTAAAACTAACTTGCAAATTATCATCTTAGGTGACCTCAATCTGGGACTTGGCGACCCCAAAGACTCTAAGGCATCTGACCTGAAGAATATACTAGTTGATTTTGGTTTTACCATGCACATTAAAGAACCGACCCATACCAAAGGTAGAACCCTTGACTCCATCTGTACTATCAACGTCATCTCTAATACCCCCCGTCTATGGTCCGACCACCACATCATCACTTTCAATATAGAAGCAGCCCCGCATGCCCCGACTGTGTTAGCACCAGCCCACCCCACTAGAAATAAAAGGGACATAACCAAGGAAAAACCTCTCCCATTCTTACTCCCTTCTCTCAACGCCGCCACATACTCCTGCAAGGACCCTACAGCCCTAGCCGACACCTACAATCACAACATAATTACCGCTATAAATTCTATTGCCCCTATCAAACTCAGGAAGTCTAAACCACGTGCACACCTCAACTCCTGGTTCACACCACAGCTGAGATTGCTCGGCAAAGCTAATCAGTGCGCTGAAAATCATTGGAAAAGTCACCCCTCTGATGAGCATAAAGACGGTTTCTTCCTTGCCTCCCTCACCTATAAAGATGCCATTATTACGGCCAAAAAAGGAGTCCTTTAATAACCGCATTTTACAAGCAGACTCGAACACAAAAGAACTGTTTAAAATTCTAAAAGAACTCAAATCCCCAGCCACCCCCCCTGACACCTGGACTAAAGACAGTAAATGGTACGCTAATATCCAGTCCGCTTTACTGAATAAAATCTCTACCTTACAAGAGACCAACAAGACAGTCTGAAGCTGGACAACTGCCCACCCACCCCTGTAAGGGTTGTCCCTCTATATTCTTCCATTATTAAACCTTTTGCCTTCTCCCCACTCTCTACCGCTGAGGTAGAAGACATCATCAAGTGAATCAAACCCTCAAATTGCCAAGGCGACCCGTGCCCTGCTCCTATCATTAAGGAATCTACCCACGACTTGGCCCCATTCATCACGGCCTTCATTAACTCCTCATTTAAAACAGGCGTTGTCCCGGACAATCTCAAGGACGCATGGGTGATCCCTGTGCTTAAAAAGCCACCCCTTGACCCAAGCATACCTACCAATTTCATACCCATAACTACCGTCCAATTCCTGCTGAAGATCTTAGACCGTGGGGCATACCTACAGATTCAAGACTACTTGGAGTCTAACGATCTCCTTGGTCTACGGCAATCTGGATTCCGCCCTAGACATGGGACGGAAACGGCTCTAATAGATTTAAAATCTCAAATTGAGGTCCTGAAAGACAATGGGAAACTAGCAATGTTACTTCTCCTAGACCTTTCCGCGGCCTTCGATCTGGTCAACCACCAAATCTTATGCCGACACCTTCACTCTACTGCTCACTTCTTGGACTCAGCCTCGCAATGGATCAAATCCTTTCTGAGTCACAGATCCATGAAGGTCTTTTCTCCTTCCACAGCTGCTGACCCCGCTCCAATTCACTGTGGAGTGCCCCAAGGATCTTGCGTGTCACCCACACTTTATAACGTTTTCACAAACCCACTCTTTCATGTACTTGATTATCTGGGTGTCTCCTATACCAACTATGCCGATGACACCCAGATACTCATCCCCATCACTGGCGATTATCTACGTGACACTAAGGCTTTGAACGACATTTATCTGGTCATCACGGCCTGGATGGCACAACACGAAATATTCCTTAATGACGACAAGACGGAGCTCCTCATCTTGGACTTCTCGCAACATCTTAGCAAACTAGATCCATTTTACCAGGCATTTACCATTGATGGAAATACCATCAAAGTCTCTAAAGACACAAACACTTTAGGTTTCTACCTTGGTGCCACTCTATCCTTGTCTCAGCAAACAAATGCAGTCAGATCAGCTTCTGCTTGCACATGTAAACTTATTGCAGCTGCTAGACCGTTTCTGACTACTCCGAACAGCGTCACCCTTGCCAGAACGCTCATTATGTCCAAAATTGACTACTGCATTGCCCTCTACCTAGGTACTAGCCAAGCCAATCTGAATAAACTACAAATTACCCAGAACAATGCCATTAGGGCAGCCTCAAAAATCCAAAGAAACCACCACATTTTTGAATCCAGAACTAACCTACACTGGCTTTCGGTCAAGCAGAGAATCTCACTGAAAACACTGGCCCTCACGCACAAATGCCTTGTCAACAAGGCCCCCCTCTATCTCTGCAACCGGCTTTCCCTCCATTCCTCCACTCAACCTCAAAGAACGGCCCAGTCCCACAGCTTATCCATTCCCAGGTTCAAACTCCAAAAAGTGGGGGGCACAAGCTTCCCTGTCCTAGCCTCCAAACTTTGGAACACCCTCCCGGCTACCATTAGATCCGAAGGCTCCTTCAACACCTTCAAGTTGAAAACAAAATCCTGGTACTTCGAGCAGAACTGAATTGCTCCCACCTCACAGCTATCCCTGAGATCCGCTCCTTGTACAGTTTCGGTTTCTTAAACCTCACCTGTGATCGCCTTCTGTAATTCATGTGTATATCTATGACTGGATACTATTCATGTATATAACTGTGCACGCTAGGCTTGTATATAACCTTGCCTGTATATAATTGTTATAAAATGTATATTTGCACAAGTTGCGCCCGGATGCCCCTGGGTCAGATGGTGCGCATTACAAATAAACAAAATACAAATACAAATACAAATGTGTTTCACATGCATGAGCCATTTGATCTTCTCTGTCCCTTTCTTACTGACCAGCGCTGTCATTATATATTGGGTGGGTGTTTTATAAGGGTTTGCCCAAATTCTAATCCATAAGAGTGTGGGTTCTTTGCCTAGATCATCCTGTATGAATGGAGCCCCAGCTCATTGTGTCATGTATTAAGGTGCTGAGCTCAGAAGCACCAGCAGATTTTTCATGACGCCATTTTCTGCTCTCTGATCAGAGAATCCTCACACTGCTTCCCCATATTTGACTGCCCCAAGAGTACGAGCAACATATATATTCTTAATAATTTGCAATGGTTGTTGCTCATGTTGCTTCACAAACACACTATACCAACTATGTATTGTTTCCTTCTTAGAGCTTGCTTGGCATTATGGATTGCGCGGTAAAGGTTTTCGAGAAGTGTATGACCAGGTAGTGAAAATAGTCTACACTTAGGATTGGTTTGGTGTTGCACCACATGGTGGGAATTTTAGCCTCTCTTTTACCTTGCCCACAGACCAAGGCCAACAACCTTTTTGAATTAACTTGTTGGTTTAACCCTTGTATAAAATGTGTAAACGTATAAATTAGAATGTGTGAAGATCTTTGTGTACAGGCAATGAGTACAGAGCCATCTGTATACACAAGTACTGGGATCAGTTTATCGCCTATTTTTGGCACATCTGCATTACATTCATACAATCTTTTAATATATTGGTTAAATGAAAGGGGGGGGGCAGAACACAACCCTGCCTCACTCCCAAAGAGATAGCTAACCAGGGTGTACATTGGCCATCAACACCGCTCTTAATGCAGGCCTCAGTATCGCCCTATGTATGTCCAACATATGTTTTGGACAATTATAGGATGCAAGCACCTGCCATAACTTCTCTCTATTCACTTTATTGAAGCTTGTTTTCAGGTCCATCAATGCTAGGTACACTGGTACTTGTTTTATAAACAAGGAACATGCAACCACCATATATATGTTTATTGCTTGTTCAATCATGCCCAAGGATGATCAAAAACCTAAATGTGTGGGTGCCAGAATGGTGTTATCAGCAACCCATTCATCCATAATATGAATGAGGCATCTTCCAAATATTTCAAAACTGTTGTTCAGAAGCAAGATAGCTCTAATTGATAGTTGACTGCATCTGCTTCCCTTTTTACAAATTTGAATATTTATAGCTCTACGCCGGCTTTCTGGAAATGTAATGCTCTTTGATAATGCATTAAAAAGCACAGTTAATAGGGCCCCCCACAATTCAATTGTTTCTTGAAAATAATCTGGATGTGTGCCATCTGTTTCAGGAGATCTATTTCTTGCCAGTGTCATAAGGGCCCTTCACACCTGAGTGATGGTGAACATTATGGGTTCTCCCATGGCATGCATGAGCATGTTATCTTTAGTCAAAAATATTGCTTGTTTACCCCCTCCCTGTCCTTCTTCCAAGTCCAAATATCTGTGGAGTTTAATAAAGTGTTCCTTCCAAAGATGGTCAGGAATCATGGTTTTGATGCCAGAAACATTCTCAATATGTTGACTGCTTCCCAAAATATATACACAGTATTAGTGTAGTTGGCAAGTTCAAACATACTTTCCTTGTTTACTTTTTGCTCATGTTGTATATTATGTTGTATATGTTCTCCGGTTACATTTGGAATACTTGGTTTAGTTGGAAATATTACGTCATCGGAAATTGACATCTCTGCTTCTGTTGTCCTTGCTGTTTTTGTTGTCCATTTTACAGGAAGGTTTGTGTTTTTTTTATCCTTGTGTTTTCCAGCGGAAATTAAATAAGAAAGGACTTTTGTATTAAAAGTCATAATATTTTACTTTTATTGGATTTTTACATTTTTATTAACACATTAGAAATGTGTTTTTCTATTTGGAGACAAACTACAATTTTATAACACTGTGTCTGAAAAGGACAATTTCATTTGTAAAGGAGAATGCTTAACTACAGTTATTGTTCTATAGACACTGTTTTTATAAAAGTAAAAGATATGTTACATTTCATAAATTATGAACTATATCATATATATGAGGGCAATCCAACATCAAGATGTAAACTATCCCATGGCCAAGCATTTCAAGGACCATCATGAAGGCAAAATGGATAGTTTTTCCTTCTTTGGCATCCATAGGATTGATAAGGAACCGAGAGGCGGCGACAGAGAGAAAAGACTCAGACAGAAAGAAACCTGCTGTATTTTAGACTTTGTGAGCAAATCACCTAGCGGACATAATATAGATGAAGAACTATATACATTCTTGGGCTAAAATACTGATAAGAAAAAATGTCACCAGTGTCACAATATCACCTGACACATCTGGTTGGAGCCTTACCAAATTTTCACATGTAAAGGTTTATGCATCGCATATAGTCTATCTCTGTCATACGACACTAATTCCTGGGCCAGACCATTAATTAAGAAACCGTCTTCTATTGATATATGCCTATGACAAGCAGGGTGTCATGTCTTTATGGTTTTATCTCCTCTCTATCCAGTATTTTAAAGACAGTACAAGCTGTGCACCTCTGTTTTAATACACATTTTGGGATATGATGGGTTTGTTTGAATTTATACACATCTATTTTAGGAATTGTTCTGTATTTTATAGACATGTGACTCACAACAGGAAGTTTTAACATCTTTTTAACATCTTTTTATGGGTAGCCTGCACTGATATTGGTATTTTCTGTTCTTGAGAAATATAAGCATTTGCACTTTACGAATCTGGAACAGTATTGGCACCTTAGATATCGCTGCTAGCACTTTGCACTTTAAGATCAAGAATCTAGTACAATTTAAACGTCAATTGAAAGTCAATGTTGTTTGCTACATAAGACCAAATGCTTAATCCAATTGCAATTGATGATCTTTAACTTGATGTATGTTGTTCAAAGTTAAACCATAGGTGCATTATACACCTTTAAATGTGGCTGCTTTATATATGCACTTTAGCTCTGTTAGACAGTATTGTTTTATTGCTAATGGCAACACTATGCGCACTATGCACTTTATTAATAGGCTGCCTATAATTACGCACTTTAAATCTGAACAATATCATCACAGTATGATTAGCACGATGCACTTTAATGTCAGATATGACTTCAATCTATGTTTTACAAACGGTACTTGTACTAACAAACTCAGTATATTACATTGTCAGAGATACAATGGCGGCGAGCACTATGCGTTAACATTATATAAACTTTATATTTATGGGTGACAACACAATGTTGTTGTCGTCGACACACGCCATCATCACTAATCTATTGATTAGGATACCATTGATTACTGACATATTACACTATGCGGAAGCACAAGTCTGATATACTGACCAAGTACACAAACCCGTTCCATAATGGCCGACACCATTTCTGACATAGACACATAAAACAGTCCTCTTTCTGTTGTTGCTTTTGTTAGCGAGTCACATGGGGTATTTTAACCCACAGTAATGTTTGGGTCACTTGTTGTGAACAAGCGGACGGAAGCCCGCGAAACGCGTTAACTCCATCTATGATGCACCAGTCACCTTGGGAGAACCACAGTGTGTGTGGGTTTTGATACTTTGTTGCCATGAAAATGTGCAAGGATTTTTTCGAACCAAAATAAAGTGGAAGATTTTGTAAACTTGGCTTCCTGATTGTTGCTTGGATCGAGGAGTGCTCCTCCAACAACTGTTGAATTAACAGTTAAAAGGACATATATATATATATATATATATATTTATATATATATTACATGGCCACGGTAGTGGCCATGTAGTTATGGTTAAGTTGCTGTTTCCATAGGAAGAGCACTTTTTGGGTGGCTTATAACTTTGCTCTCCCTGGACGGATCCTCACCAAACTTTGCAATAAAAGTATTTGGGTCACTCTGAATTTTTTTGCAAAGTTTGGTGAGGATTCGTCCAGGGGGGGCAAAGTTATAGGGGGGTCCCAAAACTTTTTTTTTTCCCATAGACTGAATGGGAAACATGTTTTGCTAGCGTCTACAGCCCAAACCGCTGGACGGATTTTCACCAAATTTGGACCAGGAGCAGCGGCTTGGTCCCAAAAGCGTGCTTTTGCAAATTTGGTGAAAATCCGTCCAGTAGTTTTTTTCAAAATGACCAAAAAGTAGGTCAAAAAAAATGTGTGATATCTGTGTTCGGTTCGCGGACACACTTCCCTGTTCGCTCCGCGGACAGTGTCCTGATTGGCCAATCGTCTTGCGTGATGTTCGCGGACATGCAACGTGTTCGCTGATTGGACGGCGTGGAGCGTGAAGCGCGTCAGATTTTTCAGTATCGCCCGCCATCTTGGATTCGCGGACGTCCGCGGACAGCGCGGTGAAACTTTGTTCAAAATGTGTATTTAGTAGTGTGTTGGTGTGTAGGAGTGTTTGGGGAGGGTGGGAGTGTATGAGATAGGATGAAAGTTGTGTTTTTTATGTGTTAGACGTTCTTTTTGTGTTCGATTTGTTTGCGGACATCACGGGTGTTCTGAAATGTTCTAAATAAACTGACTGGGGGGTGTTCTAAGGACTCAATATGTGTCCATTTTGTTCGCAAGCAAAGTGAAACTGTTCTAAGAACACTTGCGGTGTCCGGGGAGTGTTCGTAGGGGGTGTCCTGAGGACGCTGTCCGTATTGTTCTCTGTCAAGTTGAATGTGTTCTAAGAACACCCGCGGTGTCCTGAAATGTTTGCAAATAAACAAAATGGGGGTGTTCTGAAGACGTTTTTGAGAACACTCCCAGTGTCCTGAAATGTTCGTTGGGGGTGTCCTGAGGACGCTGTCCGTATTGTTCTCTGTCAAGTTGAATGTGTTCTAAGAACACCCGCGGTGTCCTGAAATGTTTGCAAATAAACAAAATGGGGGTGTTCTGAAGACGCTTCTAAGAACACTCGCGGTGTCCGGGGAGTGTTCGTAGGGGGTGTCCTGAGGACGCTGCCGTATTGTTCTCTGTCAAGTTGAATGTGTCCTAAGAACACTCGCGGTGTCCTGAAATATTCGCAAATAAACAAGATGGTGGTGTTCTGAAGACGCTTCTAAGAACACTCCCGGTGTCCTGGAATGTTCGTAGGGGGTGTCCTGAGGACGCTGTCCGTATTGTTCTCTGTCAAGTTGAATGTGTCCTAAGAACACTCGCGGTGTCCTGAAATGTTCGCAAATAAACAAAATGGGGGTATTCTGAAGACGCTTCTAAGAACACTCGCGGTGTCCGGGGAGTGTTCGTAGGGGGTGTCCTGAGGACGCTGTCCGTATTGTTCTCTGTCAAGTTGAATGTGTCCTAAGAACACTCGCGGTGTCCTGAAATGTTCGCAAATAAACAAGATGGTGGTGTTCTGAAGAAGTTTCTAAGAACACTCCCGGTGTCCTGGAATGTTCATAGGGGGTGTCCTGAGGACGCTGTCCGTATTGTTCTCTGTCAAGTTGAATGTGTCCTAAGAACACTCGCGGTGTCCTGAAATGTTCGCAAATAAACAAAATGGGGGTATTCTGAAGACGCTTCTAAGAACACTCGCGGTGTCCGGGGAGTGTTCGTAGGGGGTGTCCTGAGGACGCTGTCCGTATTGTTCTCTGTCAAGTTGAATGTGTCCTAAGAACACTCGCGGTGTCCTGAAATGTTCGCAAATAAACAAGATGGTGGTGTTCTGAAGAAGTTTCTAAGAACACTCCCGGTGTCCTGGAATGTTCATAGGGGGTGTCCTGAGGACGCTGTCCGTATTGTTCTCTGTCAAGTTGAATGTGTCCTAAGAACACTCGCGGTGTCCTGAAATGTTCGCAAATAAACAAGATGGTGGTATTCTGAAGACGCTTCTAAGAACACTCGCGGTGTCCGGGGAGTGTTCGTAGGGGGTGTCCTGAGGACGCTGTCCGTATTGTTCTCTGTCAAGTTGAATGTGTCCTAAGAACACTCGCGGTGTCCTGAAATGTTCGCAAATAAACAAAATGGGGGTGTTCTGAAGACGCTTCTAAGAACACTCGCGGTGTCCGGGGAGTGTTCGTAGGGGGTGTCCTGAGGACGCTGTCCGTATTGTTCTTTGTCAAGTTGAATGTGTCCTAAGAACACTCCCGGTGTCCTGAAATGTTCGCAAATAAACAAGATGGTGGTTTTCTGAAGACGCTTCTAAGAACACTCCCGGTGACCTGGAATGTTCGTAGGGGGTGTCCTTAGGACGCTGTCCGTATTGTTCGTTGTTAAGTTGAAAGTGTTCTAAGAACTATCGCGTTGTTCTGAAATGTTCGTAGGGGGTGTCCTGAAAACGGTGTACGTATTGTTCGCTGGCAAGTTCAAAGTGTTCACTCACATTGTTCGCGGACATTAAAAGTTTCCCATAGATCATAGTTCAAATGTTTGACTCTATGGATGTGATATGCTGCGGTGGTTGTTGCCAGGGCATAGAGTCTTGGGTGCATGTCCATTTGGCCATGCACCCAAGACTCTATGCCCTGGCAACAACCACCGCAGCATATCACATTCATATTTGCTTATAACTTTGGGTGAAAAACAAATGTATAAGGAACAAAGGTATTAGATACTATGGATGTGATATGCTGCTATGGTTTTCCTTATTATTGTATACTTACTGTTTGGTCTAGTAATGGGAGTCCATGTTTTTCTTCTTCATTTCTGTGATAAAAGAAAATAGCATGTTAGTATTAGTATTTTGTAATGACTTATTACATTGTATAAGCAATATACTTTTATTTTTTTTCGACCCTCATATTTAGTAGAGTACAAATCAGAGTACTGTGCAATTTGCTCAGTTTCTGTATTTGTTGCTAAAATCATTGGGTCTGTGGGAGAAAAAAAAATCCATGTTGGATTAAAAAAAAAACCTTTTTCTGTTATGCTACAGTTTATTTGTTTGTTTGTTTTCAGTGTTCACTTGTTGTTTCTGGCTAATGCTTTATACTTTGCTTTGTTGTATTTTTTTGGGAGCAGTAACAGATTCTTCATTTGTTTTGATATTATAAAATTTTGGAGCAGTTAGATACCAATTGGCGTATTCCAACTGTCTATTTTTTTAATATATTTTCGTGGTTTTGATTTATCTATTTGGATATTGTTAAATTTTGGGACAGTTAGATACCAATTGGCGTATTCTAACTGTGTATTTTTTGGCCTAATTTAGTGGTATTCATTTATCTGATTAGTTGTTGTAGAATCTTTGAGCTGTTAGATAGCTTTTGGAGTATTCTAACAGTTTATATTATTTTAACACAAATTTAGAATTTTGGGACAGTTAGATACCAATTGGCGTATTCTAACTGTGTATTTTTTGGTCTAATTTAGTGGTATTCATTTATCTGATTAGTTGTTGTAGAATCTTTGAGCAGTTAGATAGCTTTTGGAGTATTCTAACAGTTTATATTTTTTTAACACAAATTTATTTAAAGGTTTAAATACAGTTTATTTATCAAATTTTGGTTTTAAGAACATCAAAAAGCGTTTGTACGATTTGCTGGTAATCTCTGCTTTAGAGTAATGGTACTATCATTACATTCAAACCATCCACATTTCTTTTTTATATATGCAGTGTAGTGCCCTGAATTGGTTGTGGCTCCTGCGTGGTAGATTATACCTATTGTTGTGAAGGTTTTCTTACCAAGTGATATTTGACCATGTGTGAATCTAGTCAGCTTGCAGTTGTTTTTGGTACCATCTGCATTGTAACGTAGAAGCATTAGTATTACGTATTTACTATGTGTTTGTATTACTAACGTGGAGTGATTATCTGAATTGCAGGTAGAGCATAATCTACCATGGTTTGCATTTTGTACAAGTTGCTGAAATGGAATGGATTCACAATTTGGTATTGATATATATATGAAGCGTTCATTGGGGATTTCTTCTTGTGTCACATTGTTGCAGAGAGTGCATGTATGTTTCCACATGTATGAAATCTGAATAGGTATGTTTTTTTTTTCCAGTACTTGTAGTAAGCACATTAGAAATTCTTGTGGATCTTCATGTGAGTTTATAGTGAATTTCACCATTCCAGCACAGTAGTCCAATTGTCGTCTTATTCCAAAAACACTATGGCCCTCATTACGACCCTGGCGGAAAGTGACTGACCGGACCGCCACAGCGTAAATAGCGTTTCCGCCATTGCACGAAGGAGCAAAGTGCGGCCCATTCCGACCCATCGGGCACGAGCACCACGGCATGGCGGAAGTGCAAAGTCCGCGATGGCGGAAACGACCCCAAAACGGCCCACACCGCCGCCGTACGGCGCCCTAGGTGCAATACCGCCACCCATCACAGCGGACACCGCAGTGTGCGCCTACCGGAAAGTACGGTGACCGGAAATATACGGAAACGGAAGTTAAAACATGGGCCCGGAACGGGAAACATCCCGCCGTACACCTATAAAACCACTAAAACCACACAACCACTAAAATCACTACCCTGAAACACACCCCAACCCGTCATCCACCCTAGCGAAACCAAGAAAAATGGGAAAAGTAGCGAAGAAAGCGTGCGACCGCAAGCGGCAGGTCCACTTCTCCCGTGAGGAACTCACCGTGCTAACAGAGACCCTCCAGGAGAATGCTGCCGTCATCTTCTGCACGCAAATGACCAGGACGGCACTTGCAAACAAGAAGGCCATATGGGCTCTGGTGGCACAGCGGGTAAGTGCGGTGGGGACCGCACCCCGCACCCCACAGCAATGCCGTAAGCGATGGGACGACCTGCGGATACGCGTCCGCAGCATACTCTCTGCCAACCGCAACATCGCCACAGCCACCGGGGGAGGTCCTGAATCACCCATCAAGTTGACCCCCTGGGAAGAAATCTGTGCCGCCACCATCGGAATGGAGAGCATAGAGGGAGTCGGAGGGATGGAGAAAGGAGTGCAGACATCCGAAGATTCAGGTAGGTGGGCCAAATAAAACAATGCCAAATCCACAAAGTCCATCCATGTGAAGTACCATGCGTCCACATAGTGCAACAGAAACACATGTCCAGGAGAACGTCCACACACATCGGCCTGATAGCGCACGTTAAAACCCACAATAAATACATAAATAATTAAAAACCCCTAAAACACGCACTACACGTGCAGCAGGCACACCCTAACTGCAGGCTGCCAAACAACTGCACCCTCACTCCACACACAAATGAAAGCACCTCCAAGGCCCCGACCCAAATCACCCTCAGGTACCACCCCAATGCATGTGATACAATGCCATTCCAATTCCCACAGACCCATCAATAACCCTCGCCCTCCTTTACTCCACCACAGGGTCCGATCCAAACGACGAGCTTCAGGACACCCCTACCAGCACACCTGCAAAGAGGGCCAAGACCAACGGCCAAAGACCCTCCACCTCAGCTGCACGCATCAAGACACGGCAGCAGCACAAATCAGGTGGCAGCACAGAGGAGGGAACATCAACAGGCACCCCAGCAGCCAGCATGCCCACAACACCACCACCACAGGTCCCCCCAACGGATGCCACAGAAGGCACTGCCTCTGGTGGCAGCAGCACCATAGGTGACACCCCATTGATGGCAGCATGCTCCGACACAGAAGACGGGGATGTCGAAGTCAGATCCATCCATGACCTGTCCCAATCCCCCTGTCTGTCCCATCCCGTACAACATGAGGATACCACGCAGGGGCACCCACAAGACGACGACTGGCCATCCCCCACAAGCCCTGTGGCAAGGCAACATGAGGACAACAGCCCCTCTGTGACACCCCCGCAAATGGCCATGGCCCAGCAGAGGCAACAGTCCCTCGACCAGTTAATCGTGCAACAGCAGCAACTGGCCACGCTCCTCAAGGACCATGCCGATGAATGTGGGGGCACTAAGGCAGACATAGAAACATCAACTGAGACACTTAGGGCACAAATGGAGAGAGGTACAGAGACACTAAGGGCACAAATGGAGAGTAGCACCGAGAGCCTGGGAGTCCAAATGGAGAGAAGCACCGAGAGCCTGAGGGGGGAACTGCATGCGACGTCCAAGGACGTATGTGCCGAACTTGCCGCAGTGCGCCGTGTGCTCACTGAGCTCTCGCAAACCCTTAGGGACATGCATGGACGTGAGCAGGCAGAGACATCATCCGTTGCAAGTTCCGTCCAGGGCAGCCCCCAACGTAGATCTGGGAGGAACCTGCGCTCCACAGGCAGGGGTGCCCCTGATACCCGCAGAGGGGGCTTGCAATAGCGACTGCCCACTGACAATGAGCATCTTTGGACACTGGTGTTCGGGGGGGAGGTAGGAGGGTGGAGGGGGTGTGTTGGGCTCACTTGGGTGGCGGGTCGATAGGGTGTTTAACATGATATCACATATGCCATAAACAGTGCACGATCAACCAATGAGATGTGTGGACATTGATCTTTGTGTACTAGGCCATCATAGGCGTACAGTCCATATTGTGCATGTCCCAGACACACACAGTGCCACGAGTCCCGTGTCCATGTATCAGCCACCAGGCGTGAGTGCTAGAAGCATACATCAATGAGATGCTGACGAATGTCACGGCCCTCCGGTGCCTCGCAGACTCCTTGAGGTGCTGCCACATCCCCACCCTCATCATGACCATCATCAGGTGCTTGCAGTTCTGCGTCAGGGGGCATGGGCACATTTCTACGTACGCACATGTTGTGGAGCATGACACATGCCATCACCATCTTTGCAACCTTCACATGGCGGTACAGGAGTGCCCCGCCAGACCTGCTGAGGCAGCGGAAACGACCCTTCAGTAGGCCGAATGCCTGTTCAATGACTACACGGGTACGTGAGTGGGCATGGTTGTAGTCCTCCTCATGCTGGTCCCGTGGGTTCCGGACTGGTGTGAGGAGCCATCTCTTCAGTGGATATCCAGCATCACCTGTATGTGGACGAGAAACGTATGATGTGGAATGCCATTGCTACGTACGCCCCCCCCCCTTCCTGCCAGGTCATTGCCGAATCACATACCCCACATTATCATGCATGTAATGAGACTCACCGAGTAGCCAGGATCTGTTCCCTGCGTGTCGCTCCATGTAGCGTGGTATTGTAGAGTTCCTCAAGACCATAGAATCATGGGTTGATCCAGGGAATCGGGCACAACAATGTGTAATGATCCTGTTGGAGTCACACACCATTTGTACATTCAGAGAATGAAATTGTTTTCGGTTGCGGTACTGGGCCTCCATGGCATGTGGGACGACCAATTCCACATGGGTGCAGTCGATGGCACCAATGCAACCCGGTATGCCGGCAAGTGCATGGAATCCCACTTTTGTGTTGGTAATTTCCTGCTCCGAGCGTGGTAGGGAGATGTAGTCGTCTGCGTGCTGCAGGAGGGCATCAAGCACTTGCAATAGTGTCCGTGAGAACAGTGGCTGAGAAATGCCATGCAACTGTCCGACTGTGTGCTGGTAGGTGCCTGTGGCCAGGAAGTGGAGTACAGACACCACCTTCAGTAGGGGTGGGATGGCGGTTGGGCTATCTATCATGCTGACAAGGTCAGCCTGTGTCATGTCCACAATGGCGGCTATGGTGTCCCGGTCCAGACGGTAGAGGGTGTGGATCTGCTCATCAGTGAGGTTGAACGGATGTGCTCGGAGGCGTGGGATTGCGGGCTGCCTGCGTGGTGGTAGTGGCTGTGCTGGCGGCCCTTGCTGGCCCTGCCTTGGCCTCCTCCTCCTCCTGCGTCTCCTCCATGCGGCCGGTTGTAGTTGGTGTTCGTCTTCTTCTTGGAGTTGGAGTACTTGCAGTGCTATCATGTCCCCCAGGGCCAACATCGCGAGTCCTGCCGGTAGCATTTCGGTGTGGTTGTGGGAGGAGACTGGCTGTGCAATTTATGTGTTTTCAGGCTGAATGGCCTCCACCTGTGGTGATTCATTCCACCTGTGCAAACTGCTCTCCCCTTTGGCCGAGCACGTCCCGCGCACAACGCTGCAATTCGTGGAATGGCATCTTGCTATTGCAATCATGTATTTGTACCCGATGGCCGTGTAACATTGGTTGATATGTTCATTCTGCTGTGGTCCCATTGTTTCACATACTATCTGTGCAGTCGCGAACAGACTTGTGAAGGGTCAGTGGAACGTAGTACTCGAGTAACGGTGGGCCCTCATGCATCACTGTACCGAGTTGCAACGACGGGCGGGGCGTCCCATTCGTGGGTGAAGGCAGTTGCCATTTTCACACACAGCCGCACTCAATGGATTAATTAGTGTTTTCAAACGGCCACAGATGCCTCTTCGACGTGATGTTGCAAATGAGGAATTCGAAGGGCGGCGCTTTCGGTTTTCAGCTAGCGGCGAGGAAATGCCCACAGGTCTGACTGCAAATATAACGTACTATTGTTCAATGTCCTTGAGACAGGGGCCATGGCGAGGATGCAATGATTGATATGAATGGTTTGGGATGCGCAATAGCGACGTGGGCGATGAGGCCGGACGTTCCCAAATACATGTTACTTCACTACACTGGAATTACGGGCTGGGGCACTGTGGATTTTGCAGGCTGCATAACGCACAGACTCAATGGATATTTCTAATGTTATGTGAGTAAATATTCAGGCGTTTTAATCCCGGGATGAGGGAATGATGAATGGATGCATGGGCAGGTGATTTGATACAGAGTTTGCCATGTACAGGGCTTCTTGGGATCTATCCGCCTCCCCTACGCTATGTGATGCAGGGCTGCCATAGTGGGACCATCGTCTATCTGGCCTTGTTGAGCCCTCCCTGTCTCGACGCGCCCTCAGACACTTGTGTCCATGCACGTTACCAATCCCATCAGATGGATTCTGTTTTCACAGGCGCATGCACAGGTACACTCGTTTGTGATGGTGTTTACACCTCGATATAGATAGTTATGAGTCGCAAGTGGTTTTTGGGTGGTGATGGACCTTTGGAGTGGGCTAGCATGCATATGGCTGTGGATTTAGTGTGATCATTGCAGTGAGTTGTTGGAATGTAGTACTGATGGCCATTCTGTTCTTTTTCTTTTCTTTTGGTTGACAGGTATCTCCTCCCCTTTTGCCACTGCCATCTGTATGCCACTCCTGCAGATGGGTTTTACTCCCGACACCTGCTGCTTCGTGTTAATCAGTGGAGCAGCATTACGATCTTATGGGACGATCGCCAATGGGCCACATGCCCTTACGCAGTACTGGTGGCTCGGAGCAACATTTCGGCCTTTCAGCTGGACTAGTGCCTCCCCATTGGGACGGCCCTGCGGTTCTGTGCGCTTCCATGTTGCCTTTTCGTACGTGAATGTGGCTCTGTGTACCATGAGGGAACAGGGCGTCACACAAGTAGTGGCTGGTCATTTCTTGCGGATGCAGCCCACAATGGTGAAATGTGTTTTGGAGTTCATGGCCTGATGGCTGTATGGGCTTGGTGATTTTGATGTGCATTAAATTTCTATTCTGATTTGGCCCGTGTAGCGTTCTTCTTTGCAAGTGATGTGGCATATGCCTATTTGGGGGGCGATGTATTGTGAGGAGATCTGCACTGGGTTCCAGCTTCGGAGTTTAGTTGCGTGGTACTGTACTGGGCGCGTTTGCCTACGAAGCCCGTGTGGTCAGGGATGGGGGCTGCCAATATGACAGTTTGAATGTTGTCATGCTCAGGGGCGGGGGATTGGGTTTTGTGTAACAGATGCCGGTCAGCCAGGTGGACTGGTGGAATGAAGTGATTTTCGGAATATTGCTGGTCACAGGTGCCTGTGTTTGCGTGCGTTTCTTGGTGGGGGACTGTGGTCATGTCCATTGGGATGGCTTCTGTATTCGTGCCATCTGTGCCCTGCAGCTCCCATTGGCCCCTGTTGTGTTTCTTTTGTTCGTTGGCATGCATGGGTGACTTGTACATTTCACTGGTTGCATTGTGACTTCATTGCACCTACGGGGAGTTGTACTTTGTGGGCAGGGAGCGGTGTACAGGCACTCAGTGGGGCCGTTTACGGTTGATTCGCGATGCCGTACTTCTCACCATGGCGGAATGGTACATTCCGCCATGCTTGATGGCGTTAGGTACATGTCCGCTAGGGTCGGAATTGGCGTACCCTTGCGCCATGGTGGTGTTTACGGTTTGGCATGGCGCGCGCGCGCGTGCTTGGTGCAGTTAGCGTTGGCGTTCACTACGGTGTCGCTAATGGCATCGTACTTTGCGGTGACGGGTCATAGTCGCACCGAGCGCTATTCGATGGCGGTATTGCATTTCCGCCATCGTTTTCCGAATTCCGCCAGGGTCGTAATGAGGGCCTATATGTGTTGTCAGGATTGTTTGCTGCATTTCTGTGAAGTACTAACATTTGCAAACACAATGGGTCTGTACTGTGTAAGTAAATGTTGTCAACAATTGGTGGTA